>NW_027270221.1:0-10629 GCF_030848805.1 Temnothorax longispinosus | reverse complement strand
GTGGCCGCTTGCCACTTACGCTGGGGCGTCGCGTGCCCTTCGCAGAGGATATGCC
Organism: Temnothorax longispinosus; assembly: GCF_030848805.1. Lineage (NCBI taxonomy): Eukaryota > Metazoa > Arthropoda > Insecta > Hymenoptera > Formicidae > Temnothorax > Temnothorax longispinosus. The sequence continues at coordinate 10,574 of NW_027270221.1, read as the reverse complement.
GTAGCGTGAGAGGGATCGTCGAGTGATCTGAGAGACAGATGTATGTAATAAATAGGTCGTTTATTCTATGTCCTATAATACAGATGTAGGTGTGTCAGTGGGCTGAAGAAGGCCCTGAGAAGGGCCGTTGAGGCGGCCCTGAAAAGGGCCGTTTGGGCTCTTCAGGTGCTGTGGTCTGGCCACAGCACCTGGGTGCTTCGTAGTCGATGGCCTGGTGTACAGCATCTACCCTCGATAAGGCGTCGGCTACGACATTGTCTTATCCTGACACATGTCGTATGTCCGTGGTGAACTGAGCCGTATATTCGAGGCGTCGTGTCTGCCGTGGTGAGCTGCTTGGTAGGTGATGGCGGCAGAGACGACAGGAGTGGAGGCACCGTCCATGATAGTTGAGGAGAAGTGTAGCGCCGGACTCTTACGTCCCACGTTGAGTGTGCGTGGAGGACGAGTCAGTCGTACCGGTGAGAGCTGGAGCGGGACGAGTTTCCCCGTGTGGCCAGGACGGTAGTCCGGGGGCCGTTGAGGGTGTCTGGGAGTCGGCAGGCGAAGTGGCGCAGCTCGTCTCGGTGGTGGCCGTAGCTTCGGCGGCGGCAAGGTGGCGGCGAGATGTAATATCTCTTATCCAAAAGACTTCTCCTGGTCTTGGCAGTGAGCCTGCGAGCAGTCGATAGCAGTGATGTGAATCCGGCCCGGTTTTTCGCGCATGCGCGCCCCTTCCACTACGCACACAGAGTGACGCTCGGTCTATCGGTGTGTCGGTAGCGCTCGGCAGTGCCGAGCGAGAGGGAGAATATTACTCTCTCCTTGTCGCTCTCACTTAGCTCGCGCGATCGACGATGTTTTTACGCTGGAAATGCTTTCTCGGTATCTCGGCGTGAATCTGAGTTGCCGTTGCACGATAATCAAAGAGCGATCTTTGGAATAATGTAGAGATGTAAAAATAATTAATAAACATATAAAAATTGTAGTAAAAAATTATGTTGATCACTCTTGCAGAAATTTTTATGCTTTGACCTATACTCCTATTATTTTGACAATTCCTTTCTGAAAAAAATTCCGTAGAAGAAAAAAACGCGTATTTTTTTATTTGGCCTACAATTAATATTTCCGAGTGTAATATTTGTAAGAAATTTTATTTGTCGATGATTGTTATACTTTTAAGTTAATTAATATCTTGGAAATATTCAATTCCATATATACGTATGAGATATTTTCGTTAACAAATATATTTATATAAATACCATATTTTATATATTTATTTATGTCGAATAACCTGATATATATGTATATGTAATATAATATCAACAAACTTCCTTGACCATAACTAGCAAATTTAATAATAGAAAACGACGTTTCGGTCCAAATTCGGACTCTCTTCAGGTGAATAAAGCTCTTACAAATACATTCAACAGGCAATTCATGACACTGTGCCTAAATCTTTAAGATTTGGTTGATTAGAAATAAACTTGATTTCAAAAAATTCGTCAAATTTGGTTTATTCCGGAATAAAATTAATATAAACGAAGAAGTATAATTAAAGAAAGTTAAGGAAGGACAGGGGCAGATAGACTTACAGGAAGGCAGCAAGAAGAAGATGCAGCCTGTAAACTTTATGAAAAAATTTAAAAAAAGAATTGTGCAAATTAGAAGTTTGCACTTTGCTTCCTCAACAAATTGAGGTGTGCGATTTGGAAATTTGCACATATTAAAGTCACAATTTTGACGTGAGAGAGTAGGAAATTAGCAAATTGAATCCACAACGTATTGTTACGCGCAAAAAGGTTCCTCTATGAGAAAGCCAAACTAAAAATTATGCATCTAATAAAAGGTTCCTCAGAGAGGAGCTTTTAGCGCATAACAATACGTTGTGGATTCAATTTGCTAATTTCGTACTCTCTCACTTCAAAATTGTGACTTTGCTATGTGCAAATTTCCAAATCGCACACCTCAATTTGTTGAAGAAGCAAAGTGCAAATTTCTAATTTGCATAATTTTTTTTAATTTTAAATTTAACCTTTTTATGAATTGAAAAAGGATCAGCTTAGTAACACAAGTGAGGTTTTACAATTGACGCAATGTTAAATCGATATTGATTTTTGGAGTTCAGGCTACATGGTCCATATATGGACTTTTGCATATGGACCTTTGATCGCGTATAAAGCTGAATCTAATCAACAAAATCTTAAAGAATTGTATATGAAATAGGGGTAGAAAAGACTGAAGAATATAATAAAATTAGAAACAGCTCGGTATCTTAAAATTTGCGGAAGTTAGAGCAACCACAAACATTTCTACAAAAATTCTAAATTTTATTAAAAAAGACCCGCTTTACCGTTCATTGCCAAATGCAATCCTAACCTTCCTTACATGATACTCTATCGATTAAAAAAAATGCATCTTGATATCTAAAAAATTACAGAAGTTAGAGCATAAACGGACAACGTTACATACACACACACACACACACACACACACACACACACAGATATTTCGTACAGAAATGATTTTTCGACGTTTTAGAACATTTTAACACATCACTGCGTTTCAGTCCAAATTCGGACCCTCTTCTCAGGTGAATAAAGCTCTTACAAATACATTCAACAGGCAATTCATGACACTGTGCCCGCAAGTCAGAAACTGAAGATTATAGGCAGAAAAAGAATTTCCCTTTTGTATTGTGATAAATAAAATAAAATAAAGGAAATATAAAATTAGAGTATCTAAGTAATTTACATAATTTGTGCGTTGTCATGTGAATATGGTATAATAATGTAAGATATAAAATTAAAATAGTATAAAATTAAATTCGTGTTATTTTAACCAGTCGCGGCTTCGATGTCGCTTATTTATACTGTTCCTAAGAAACTTAATAACATCATTAGAAAGGGCAAGGATAGGCTGGATTACATAAAACAAATTGAATTGGTTTATAAAATTGACTGCCTAGACTGTAATGCTACATATATAGGACAAACAAAAAGACACCCCGAAACTGGAATCAAAAAACATAAAACTGATATTAGAAAGCACGTTAATAATCATTCGGTAATAAGCAAACATCGGCTTGAATTTAATCACGAGTTTAATTGGGCGGGAACGAAAATATTACATAGAGAGCAAAATGTCAAAAAGAGAGAGATCGCGGAGATGTTTTTTTTTTTATTAAAAAACACAGGCAATAAACCTCCAGGACACGGAAAATTTAACAACAATTTATGATAGAATAATAGGTACTTTTCTTAGTTAACCTTTACTGGTTATAAATTATTTATGTCTGTACTGCTCATTGTGTTCTCCTCAATCGTGGCATACGGACGTGTTTCCTAACACGCTCTACGTATATTATTTAATTTTATACTATTTTAATTTTATATTTTACATTATTATACCATATTCACACTGACAACGCACAAATCATGTAAGTTACTTATTGTTAAATACTCTAATTTTATATTTCCTTTATTTTATTTTATTTATCACAATACAAAAAAGAAATTCTTTTTTTGCCTATAGTCTTCAGTTTCTGACTTGCGGGCACAGTGTCATGAATTGCCTGTTGAATGTATTTGTAAAAGCTTTATTCACCTGAAGAGTGTCTGAATTTGGACCGAAACGTCGTTTTCTATTAATAAATTTGCCAGTTATGGTCAAGGAAGTTTGTTGATATTATATTATATACATATATATATATATATATATATATATATATATATATATATATATCAGGTGATATATATACATATATATCTCGTTATTCGACATAAATAAATATATAAAATATGGTATTTATATAAATATATTTGTTAACGAAAATATCTCATACGTATATATGGAATTGAATATATATTTTCAAGATATTAATTAAGTTAAAAGTATAACAATCATCGACAAATAAAATTTCTTACAAATATTACACTCGGAAATATTAATTGTAGGCCAAATAAAAAAAATACGCGTTTTCTCTTCTACGGAATTTTTTTCAGAAAGGAATTGTCAAAATAATAGGAGTATAGGTCAAAGCATGAAAATTTCTGCAAGAGTGATCAACATAATTTTTTACTACAATTTTTATATGTTTATTAATTATTTTTACATCTCTACATTATTCCAAAGATCGCTCTTTGATTATCGTGCAACGGCAACTCAGATTCACGCCGAGATACCGAGAAAGCATTTCCAGCGTAAAAACATCGTCGATCGCGCGAGCTAAGTGAGAGCGACAAGGAGAGAGTAATATTCTCCCTCTCGCTCGGCACTGCCGAGCGCTACCGACACACCGATAGACCGAGCGTCACTCTGTGTGCGTAGTGGAGGGGGCGCGCATGCGCGAAAAACCGGGCCGGATTCACAACACTGGTCGATAGCTGCCTAGGCCGTCGCTGTGTGGCCTTTTATTCTTCCCTGTCGGGAAATGAAACGCGAGAAAGTCTGCCACCTGTTGGCGGCACTCTCGTCTAGCTTCGCGGGCCGTAGTCTGGCCCACGCGCTCGGCGCGTGATCGGTTGGTGCGCGCGCGGCGCGCGTACCGTTTTAGTTGTGCGGTCGGAAGACCGCCACATATTGTAAAATTAATTACCTCTTGCAGCCAAAATGTTGGTTGTTCGCGTAGTAACGAAACCTTTCTCTCAGTGTTTTTTCCACAGAGGATTTTCTCTCAATTATATTAGTCAACTTATCTGAATTATTGAGATTTTCAACATTAGCCAAAATAGCATCAAAAACACCAGGTAATTCCAGGAAGTGTTCTTTAAAACATATTTCATTGGAATGTATTGACCTGTCAGTTTTATTGGTGTTGAAACAGCAACGTTTCCAACTTTTACCATTTTCTCTGAAACTCCAATTCTATAAGTCTTAGGACATATATAAGACTGGCTTGCTTCAAGCGCGTTCACTCTTTGGGTCTCGGTCTCCGAGCCTTGAAATACGTTCTCTATTATATTAAACATTTAAATCAAATGCTGCATATCGTTCTGTCTTTGTTCAATAGCTTGCAACATAGATAATAATATCGATCGAAGCATTGTAATAAAATTGCCAGAAACAAATTCAGACCTAAGTTCAATTACCTCCTGTGCACGTGAGTTCTGTTCAAAGTACTGGACGCATATAATTTAGCAATTAAAGCTCTGGATGATACAAATATAGCATTCTTGAAATCAAGAGCAGTAATAGCAATATTATGTATGTCTACAATCTCGTCATTTTGAAATCACCATTACCAATATGTTCAAGGGCATTTCTTATATTAAAGTTTAGTTGTACATTATTTTCATTAACTTGCGCCAAATGCTCCTGATGAAGAGCCTGTAATGGCATTTCATCGAGCATATGAGCAGCAGAATGTTTATCTTTTAAATGTTTTTTGAAAGCTTTTATCGAATTATACTCTCGTGAGCAACCATTTTGGGCGCATTTATACACACTAGAAACATTATACGAATGAATTGTCTGTAAATGACAGCACGATGCTTTAATGGAAGGCAACTGGAAATGGCAGTCCTTACAAATATACATTTTATTAAAATAAGAAAAGTTCTGCAACGTAAAACGAAATCGTACAATAGTCTTAAGCACTAGATTTTCTTTGAAACTAATCCCTTTAAAGAACTAAGTATATTTGTTACTCGAGGAATATTATCGTCCTCTTTAAGATACGAATCATAAAAATACTTCTGAATAAAAAGCCAGACTGCTCGGCACTCCTCTTGATATGCGCACCGTCTAGAGCGTGAAACGCCTTGAAACACGTATCCAGAGCTTTTAATGAAGTACGGAGCTCATATCGCACAGCATCTATTTGAACGTAACTGGCAGTAATGTTCGATAAAGTAGGTCCAACAAATATCAACGTCGGCTGCAAGTTGAGGCCGCGATTTGCCAGCCACTTGCTGTGAACCTTGATTTGACGATTCAAGTCCCCCGGAATCTAAAAAATATTTTTAAAAACAGTGAGTTTATGTACTTAATTATTGTCATAAAATAGAAATATTTACTATAAATGACAATTACAAGGACACGGAGGATAAAGGCCTTTCTGGCTTCTGCGACGGATGGTATATTTATGCTCGCACCTCTTGTCTTTTTACAACAAAGTGATGGCGGTAAATGAAATAGAATTACGTCATTTTTGTCTGAAAAACATAAATAAAGTAGTTGAAGTAAATTAATAAAAGTTATATAAATTAATATATAATTATACAAATAAGTAACGAAAGAAATTGGGCCACGAAATACAGTCTTCTTATAAATACCTGTATCTGTAACAGTCAAATCTTTAAGTAACTTCCTTTCATACTCATCTGATTTAGCAATTTCAGCATTAAGAAGATTAATTGAGACATCTTTGGTTGAATCTCACTTTGATATCAAACCATCTTCTTTTTCAGGATATAATTCCTTAAAATCTTGCTGAATCTACAACCGTACAAATCAATTAATTTAGCTTGTTTAAAAGGGAATAAATTTGAAACGAGAAAAAGAATATCACGCATTCGAAACATGTATAAATTCAATTTTCTCACCAGTAGATATCTATTAGGTAGTGCGAGTACGCCCCAAATTTTGAAATAATCACTCACTGAAGCATCAGACTCTTGCGATTGTTGAACAGAAGACGTTGCTCTATTCAGCTGCGCTATCGGTCTAGTTTCTCTCGGATACTGAAAGCGCAAAGGATGCGTGTCACTGACCAACTACGCAAAAGTTCTGGCCAAGACTCAATACTGTCATATTTGAAGCGTGCGATTGCAGTTTTAACCGTAGAGTCGTTTGGATCGCAACTTCCTGAAAAATACCAAAAATATTAAAATTAAACAGTCGAGACAAGTTTTGAATTTCTCCTAATTATTTTCTACACATTTGCATACTTAAATTAGCTATAAAATCGTATTCTCCTTTTGTATTGGATATTTAACTGATAAATCTGATTTCTTTATTGCTAAACATATCTGATATTTTTATTACTGTCGAAAACTTGCTAGAAATTTTGAGAAACTATAAATAAAGAGCGAGAGAGCAATTACAATTATTACTTGCAAATTTTGCAAAATGAGTGATTCGATTTTTACTCGAGACAAAAGAAGATTCAGAAAGAGTTTCCCAAGAACCAGTAGCTTTTTTTTACTTCATATTTGACATTTTTTATTTTATCGGAAAGTTTTCCCGTAGCATTTTTCTATGTTTTCCTACTGGCGGACAATAATACGATTCCCGCACGAAAGACATTCGTTAACGATAAATAAATTGAAAAAATAAATTAAAATTTTTTTATTAATAATTTTTTGCTTGTAAACTTTACCTTAGTTTCACACGGAAACAATTCACATAGCTTAGTTGCCGCAATGTTGTATTCGGAACCTGTCGTCGGCCTATAAAGAAAGTCAGAGAAGATACGATTTAACAAATTTTTATTTCGTCAAAGAGCTAAGAACTGTAATATACTTACAAGTGATTCAGCTGGAGAATGGCATTAGCCACAGCTTCTGTTATAGCAGATCTATCGGCATCAGTGAGCATACCTTTTTTTTTCAAAATTCTGAAGAGCAGCGTTACTTTTTAAAGAGTGATATTTCACAAGTTTCTAAAAGTCCTAAAAGATTGAAAGTTAGAAATAAAAAGTTATTATCATTGAATATGGATAGCAAATCCATCTAATAGATATCACAGAGAATAGTAAACCAAAATTACAAACCAAAGCAGTTAATTCTTCAGACGATTTGAAAGAGAGGATGTGTCGGCTCTGTTTGTGCTTAGGGTTTTTTTCAATAGATGCGCTTTCTTCTGTCTCTTGTGACGACGACGACGATGTCCTCACGGTCTCGCCGGCCGTGGAGGAGCGCGCCGTCGCTTTCTTCACTATAGATCTCTATATCTATTCGCGATACTTCTCTCCGAAACCCCGATGGTAGCTCGACTGAGTATTTTTAAGATGTTATGTTGGGCGCCAGGTGCGATTCCACGCACCACGATTCACGAGATCGCAGTATTTCTCAGGCGTGGGCTTCTTTGATCAACCGCGGGTGGAATAGGAGAGGGAGCGTAGCGCAATCATCACACTCAAATAACAGAAAACATAAAATTATATTTCGGTTAAGGCAGATAACATATGGAAGATAGCGTGTTCCACGGCAAACAAGCAGAATTCGAGTACGCGCCACGTGTCACCCCACGAGCGCGATACTCATTCCGTCGCTGAACTGCACGGCAATCCCGATTGAATTCGTACAAGAGTATTCCCCGACATAAGTTGCAGCGGATTCTACCCGGACGGTCAAACGCGAAATACTCGAAACGTCTACGTCTAACAATTAAACAATTAACGCAATTTCCTTACGGTCTACCGCGACAACGCTGGGGATCTTCTCTCCCCTCGAAACGCACGAATGGCCTCACCCGTAAACTCGACACAACCGTGGGCCATTAATCCCGATGAAACGCACGTATAGCTAATTACAAATGGCCTGAACTTAACCGGCAACGATAACTACGAGGCTCTCTCCCGCGCGAGAGCCACTTCTCAAAACTACGGCGCGGTTAAGCCAACGGCGACCATGAAATTCCACGCGACGAAATTGCCCGCAACGAAATTACACGAAACGAAATTACTCACAATGAAATCATACGCAACGAAAGTACACGAAACGAAATCACACGCAACGAAATTACAAACACGCTGACTGTCGGCGGCCGTACGTTCTCATCCCCGAGACGGGCACTCGCGATCACTTCGCACGGGCCCTCCCGCGGTATAGCACTCGATATTCTTCAATTACGGCGGATCTCATACATTACCGCGGCACAACGCGACTCCCGGGAGGGCCTAGGTATTACCGCGATCTTACTTCGAGGAGGGCTGAGCAGTGGCCTTACAAATTCTTCCGTTTCCGGCAGCTCGCCACTCGGCTCGCAGGGCTGGATGTTGCCTGAATGGCGGCTCGCACGACAGTGGCGTTTCCTTGGTCCGGCGGGACCACGCAGGGCCCGCGCGCGCCCGCGCGCGCCGGTTTCCCTAGCCTGGTCGGTGCTGCGCCCTGGCCTGCCAGCGATCCCTCTAGGCGATCGCCGCGCCCCACTAGAGCGCCCCTCGTCACCGCGCCCATCCGCCGGCGGTAGTTTCAAAGTCCGCCTATGTGAGACCGGCTGTCCAGGCCGCGTCTCATCGTCCGGTTCCTCGACGGCCAGGCTGGACGGGCCATGGCTCGTCGACCGGGGGCGGTACACCGCGGTGGCGGTCCCGTTCCTCAACGGGGACCTTCGTCGGGGCGTCCCCCTCTCCGGGTTCTCCGTATTCGGGCTGCAGTGCTCTCGTGCCGCTTGTGACGCCTTGACAGGTCAGCTGACCTTCCGGCTGTGGGCCCCAGCGTGACCCGCCCGCCGACCGTACGCCCTCGGAGCTCCTGGTTGTCCAGCCGTAAGTCCCTCGACGCGGCATACGCCGTTACATTCGTCGTGACCCTGGCCATCTGCTCCGCACTCTCTCGACCTGTAACGCTCGCAAAAGATCTTAATCCTAACCTAAATGTTCGCCCTCCGCCCGCCTCGGGCGGAGGCACCATCCCTGACGCCTCCCTCGGCCGAGCTCCCATCTGGGGTACGGGACGCGACATTTGTCACGTCACACTCTTTAAATCGCTTTTTTCTATTCTCTTGAGTCAAATCAAGATTTGAAACAGATGATAAGGAAAACGTTTGTTCTAAATCTAAATCTGTGTCCTTAATCGAATGGCTCTGCAAAAAGTGAAAATAAGTTTCTGTTACATAGAAGAATTTTCCACTTGAGTTAAAAGATTTTTATTTTGATGCCAAATAATTTTAAATAAAATATTTTAAACAAAAAGATATTTCCTCTCAAGTGATTGCTTCACACAGTTACAACTATATAAAGAGTTAATATCTATACGATTAATTAATTTTCTAAAAATAATAGTAACTATTGGAACAGTGCTATTCAGCTATGCTCTTTTTTGTGGCTGCTGGAGTAATTATAAAAAACATTTTTAAATGCAAGATTTCAAAAATTCTACTATAAGTCTAATTGATAAAAATCTATTATTAAACATTTTAATTTCAGATATAGATATCACTTACCAAAGTAAAATCCTCAGGTAGTTGAGATACATCTGAAATAGAATCTAATATTATGTCGGTATTATCAGGTATGTCGTCTGTGATTGCTACGGAAAGAGACTCCTTACAAGTCTGTAAATAAAAATCATGAGCATTAGTTTTAATTTAATATAAGTACGACCGTATTAATCTATAAAAAAAACTGATTATTAAGGAAGGGTTGAAATGTGAAATTAGTTGGATTTAGATGCTTTGCTGATAATACCTCTCCTTGAACAGCAGACTCACTTACTGCTAGACGCTTCCAACTACTAAGAAAACCTGCTCGCAATCCTATTTGAGGAATTAATTGTTTTATTAATTCTTCATTTAGAGCAAGTAGTCTTCTCGTACTATTAATTTTTTGACCTGATAAAAACGAGAAATAAAAGTAACTACTTGTATAGAAACGTGCAACGTTTTTGGCATTTCTGCATTGAACGGAAGAAGGCACGATATCTTGCAGC
>NW_027270220.1:153568-177362 GCF_030848805.1 Temnothorax longispinosus | reverse complement strand
CACACTTTTGTGTCTGTTGGCGCTCGCCTGTACATATTAGAGATGTCCGTGTCATTAGTAATTGTTGTACATATTAGTTGATAAGTTGCGCGTACAAGTAACGTACGAAATCGTGTTTTTTCGTGACTCGCGCGAGACGTTGGCGGATCGCGACAGATAGCAACACTCGCGCGACTCACCCGACTCGTGCTGCCCGCCCACGGGTGGCCCGCAATTATTTGGAACCATGAGTACTCGCTCCGGCCGCTATTCGCAGGTGCGCGAGCCGAGGAGTACCGTGGGAGGATTCGCTGTTCAAACGTGGACTCGAGAACACACACTCGCCTTGCGCTCGCACAGTTCGGAGTAACCGAGTGAACTCGCAATTTCGGAGCTTGACAAGTCGTCTCAGTAACCTCGGGCTTGAGTGCTTGCCTCTTGCACATGTGCCTGCTATATCGCCTGCTTGCCGTATTGCACGTTTTTGCCTGCCTGCCTGCCGCGGCACGTGAGTGCCTGCACATCCTAGCCTGCTGCACGCCTTCCGCTCTCCATCATCACAGGGAGGACCGGACGCCACGAGGCCACCACAAGACCATCGGGCAACGATACGGTGAGTCGCTTTTCGCTTGCTTTCGCTTTATTCGCCTAATTAAACTTGTGAGGGGATTGCCCCTCTGGTCCTTCGAACCGCGAAATCTCATCGACCGATCGCAAATCCGGGGCGATTAACACCCCCCCGAGCAGTGTCCTTATCAAGAGATTTCTAAAAGTATACAAAACGAAGTCGTTACAAGCATGTTGTTACAGGAACGAATGTCGCACGAGAAACAATCAAGGAAATATCTACCTATATTGTTCGCAAATTGCATTAGCCACCCACAAAGTTCTTGCCGTTCTACTAACATTGTCAAATCTTAAAAAAGTCGCACTCCAGAGCGAGCCGCAGTCATGATGTGAACGGAACCGACCGGTGACACGTCGTTCCGGATCAAAAGACAGCGACTGACTAATCGCCGATGTATAAATAAACGACTGTATAGGTCAAACAAATAAAAATAACGCTTAGAAAGTAATTATTATACGTGGCTCTTATGATTCTATCGTATAGCGGATTGAGATTCTCAGTGTCTTTTTTTAAATTGATCGTGTTCTTTTGTTCTTTTTTTATGTAAAACATCTCTGCAATCTCTCTCTTCCTTACATATCTCTCCCTATGCATGATTTTCGTATCGAACCATTTAAAATTATGCCCGTGTGTAAGTCGGTGCTTGCTAACAACGGAGTGTTTATTCACATCTTTTTTGATATTACCTAAATGTTCCTTCACACGAGTTTCCAAATGTCTTAGGGTTTGTCCAATATAAGAAACGTTACAGTCATTACATTCGATTTTGTAGACCACTCCTGTTTCTTTCATATTTTCGAGCTTATCTTTGCCCCGTTTTATAATTGAATCCAGCTTTTTGGGGATCGTGTAAAGGACATCCAGGCCACATCGGTTTACAGTCCGGCGAATATTCTCACTAAGACCCTGTTTCAAAATCATTGGAAACTCAATGCCTTGTAAATTTAATACTGTTGTGTAATGTCGGTACGAGGATTCCCGTTCTGAATGTCTTTTGACTGGATGTAAAGCAGCCACCACTGACCACGCGAAGCATGCATTATCCATAGAATGCACGTTGATCACCGCTTTCTTCGATTTAATTTCTTGCGGTAAATTGATGTAACATCCCGCGTGCAAAAGATTGTATTTGTTCACTCGTACCCATCGACGGACTCTCTACCCATCGACGGACTCTCGTAGCGCAATTTTGCTGCAATATTGCTGCAATGTTGTGGCACTACATTGGACAAATATTATATAAAGAGGTAAAAGCCATAGTGGGGTGTAAGTCGAATTTTTCAAGATATTGACTTACACCACTATGGCTTTTATCTTTTATCCATCTATATAATTTTTATTATATATTAAAATTTATGTAATGTAAAATTACAAAACAAGCTCGTGTATATAAACAATAAGGAGGATATCGGCCAATAACGAGCGAAAACAATTAGTTAGAATGATCGATTTTTAGGAATTTGACTCCTATTGTGACGAACTGGCTTCGCTGACTGACACGATTGATTCCCATTGTCCACTGAGGAAGTAATCATGGATCCTGTTCGATTTAAAATGAAGATTTTCAAACAAATGCGCACCGAGATTGTCAACGGCATTGAGATTCATTGGTTAAATCCATACGTAGTTATAAATTTCGTGCGACTTCATAATATCTAAGGTATTTTTGATTGTATAAATAGTCTGAAGCGGATAATTTAATGTATATTATGAGGCTGAAGAAGGCACGGTGTGCCGAAACGTTCCTTCAACATTGTTGACAATACATTTGAAAAATCGATAATTCTAACTAATTGTTTTCGCTCGTTATTGGCCGATATCCTCCTTATTGTTTATGTAATGTATTGCAATTTATACATTTATTTTAAATTTATTTTATTTATTTTATTGTTCATTTATTTTATTGCAACTAAATTGTTCTGCAACACAGTCGTCCAATAATTTTTTTAGAATGCCGGTGGTTATCAAATTTACATCGCTTCCACCGAATCTTTTTACATAAGTGACCTGTGAAATATTGAAACATAAGATTATATTAAATTAAAGACACATATAAAAGACGAATAAAAATATTAGAAAGTTATCAGAAATAAAAATAATTATCAAGAGTACAGTGAATCAAAAAAGTATTTACACACTTATAAGTTTTCTTACAACAACTTTATTCAAGGGAATAATACGTAATTACAAATTGTGTCCATAATTGACTTATTACATATACTGTATGTAATAAGTTACTTATGGATACATTTCGTAATTATATGTATTATTCCTTCGAATAAAGTTATTGTAAGAAAACTTACAGGTGTGCAAATATTTTTTGATCCACTCTATATCATGCAAAATATTTTTACCCAAAAGATGCACCAAAAGATGCCCAAAAATAAAAAATCGAAATATTAAATCATGCATTATACATTTAAAAAAATAACTATAATTAATCAATTTTGTACAATAATTTGTATATAGATATACAAATTATAGATACATAGATATATAGATATATGACTACAAAAAAATTACTTTTTTTGTATTCGTATGTCTCCACGAATATATATGAGATCCCAGTTGGAGACGTTGGCCTTTGAAGGCAAGTGAGGTTGCTGATTCAGACACATATTTAATGAATTTAAAATATTACTTGCAATTAAAATTCAATGGCATTGAATTTTTTATATTGTAAATTATAATAAAAAGCTGTAAAATATAAATTACCATTTTTGCCAAAAATGCGCGACTTTTCAGATTCTCTTCGATTTCATCCAATTGAGCTATACTTTTTATTGGTAAACATCCTCCAATTCAGCTAAATCTTCATTCGGAACTTTTCCTATTTGTATTTTTTACTCTATCTGAGTCATTCTATTATCTAAAATCGCCAATTTCGTCAATATGGAGTTAAGTTTTCGCAGCACAGTTTCTTCAAAATCTATTAAATATAAACAAATTTAATAAATTTCTGTAATTTAAAAACTAATTAATAATTTAACAATTTCAAATTTGTTTTATTACTACAGAATACTTTTTCTCCTTGTTGGAAAATGTCAATAACATTTTTGGATTTCTGACTTATTTTTGGAGTTGAAGATTGTTCAGGTGCAATTTTTTCCATCAACGCAATTTTGGCTCATTGATAATTGATATGATTCTCACAAGATAATTGATTTGTGGTGGTTTCTGTATTATTTCTTCCATTGGTTTATCTGATATAATTATTTGCAATCAATTAATAAAGAATAAAGCAATTATTAAAACATGTCATGTTAAAGTCAAATATATATTGTAATCACAAATACAACCTTGAAGCATAGATTTTTTCTTATTTGTTTTAAATTGGTTTATGTCACTCTCATCGTCACTACTGTTAGAAAAAAATTTTTTTCCTTTTTTGCCTCCTTTTTCTGGCAGCGGCAGTCACATTTGTTGAATTTACAAAATCGGAATCTTCTAAGTTCGATGTCTTCTCTGCTTGAGCAAGCTTATCTAATGCTCTTATATAATCATCTGTAAAAAAATGTGTGTTTGCTGAGTATATATTAGGGTGTGTCATTTTGGAGCAACTTTTTTTTTCATTTCACGAATAGCATATATACTTGCAGAAAGGTAAAATAAGATACCTGTTAAAATTTTAGTCCTTAATATTAATATTAACACGTCGCTCATCGCGATTTTTTATTTTTCACTTAGTAAGATAAAAAAAATTTTATAACTATCTAACAAACAGTAATACAGTATTGCGCCACATAGATTTTCTGTAGTAAATTTACCGCTCTACAAAAAAGATCTAAGGTTCTATTAAGGTTTAATGCGAAGAAACAAAATTATTCTGTATTCACTGGCCGGACAATCTGTCTCTCTTGCCTTCACTGGCCGGACAATCTGTCTCTCTTGCCTTCACTGGCCGGACAGTCTGTCTCTCTTGCCTTCACTGGCTGGACAGTTTGTCTCTCTTGCCTTCACTGGCTGGACAGTCTGTCTCTCTTGCCTTCACTGGCCGGACAATCTGTCTCTTTTGCCTTCACTGGCCGGACAATCTGTCTCTCTTGCCTTCACTGGCCGGACAGTCTGTCTCTCTTGCCTTCACTGGCTGGACAGTTTGTCTCTCTTGCCTTCACTGGCTGGACAGTCTGTCTCTCTTGCCTTCACTGGCTGGACAGTCTGTCTCTCCTGCCTTCACTGGCCGGACAGTCTGTCTCTCCTGCCTTCACTGGCCGGACAATCTGTCTCTCTTGCCTTCACTGGCCGGACAGTCTGTCTCTCTTGCCTTCACTGGCTGGACAGTTTGTCTCTCTTGCCTTCACTGGCTGGACAGTCTGTCTCTCTTGCCTTCACTGGCTGGACAGTCTGTCTCTCCTGCCTTCACTGGCCGGACAGTTTGTCTCTCCTACCTTCACTGGCCGGACAATCTGTCTTTCTTGTCTTCACTGGCCGGACAATCTGTCTCTCTTGCCTTCACTGGCCGGACAATCTGTCTCTCCTGCCTTCACTGGCTGGACAGTCTGTCTCTCCTGCCTTCACTGGCTGGACAGTCTGTCTCTCTTGCCTTCACTGGTCGGACAATCTGTCTCTTTTGCCTTCACTGGCTCGAAAGACTACCTGTCTTGCCTTCACTTACTTATTCAAAAATTATTCTGTATTCACTGGAAAAATCATATTTGAACAACCACGTTCAAATTTTGTCGCCGCAATAACGAAATCATAGTCAAAAATAAAAAATAATGAAAATTCATAAAAATTTGAAAAAGTAAATAAAAAAAGCAATTAAAAAATACCGTAACACTCAAATTAATAATAATTAGAACGAGTCTGTATGATTTGAATATATCGACGTCATTATTTTTTAGCATTTTTCGAATATACAGCTGCCATATTGGGTTTCGTTATATTCAAATACGACGTCCCAATTGTTAATTTATGATCAACATCTTAAAATGTATCATGATATAAATTTTCATGAAAATTGAACGCAGTTTGTACGTTTTAAAGAACAAAATAGTTATTTTTTAGCATTTCACGGATAATTTGGCCACCATATTGGTTTTGGACAAACTAAAAATTTATTTTTTCCATGAATTCAATACTAACTACTAAATAAACACATTAACACATTTTCTATGACAGTCTATAACTTCCGTCGTACCTCGTTACCCGCAGACTTCGGCCACCATATTGGGGTCCACCATGTTGATTTTTTAAAGGGCCACAGCTCAACTAAAACTACATATGTGTAGCTAAAAAATGAGCCCTGTTCGAGAGCACGCGGTAGCGCGGTGTAGCGCGAGGTAACAAGACGATCACAAGTAACGACACAGCAAGTAACAGCAAATTAAAGTTTAATGGTCAATATATACACGTTATTTACACAAGTTCTTTGCAGGCAAGGTGCCGAGAGCGCGCACAGAATTCAGCACGATAATCGCGGCGAAATCTAGCGAGAACGGATGTCTTTTTGAAAAGCGGTTTAAGCGGAGTACAGCGGTCGCATATAGAGATATACTTGGCGATAAGCGAGCGGATAGCCGAAAAGGCCGACAAGCCTCTTCCGCGGCGCAGCGACGGTCTTTTATCACCTCCAAAAAGAGGCTCCCTCCAAGCTAGTTACCGATGATTTCGCGAGGGTGATTGGCCACCGACGGCCTACGTCATCGTGCTTACGTCACGGTTTTCAAGTGACGACCCGAAGCGATCGTTACCTGTTTTCGACTGCCTTGTTTATAGCATGGATCTTTCCTTCGTGTAAGCATAAATAAGTCGTTCGTACCATTGAACAAAGCTTGACCTTATTGTTGATGACAATGTTAGAGAAATTGCCAGAATGCTAATCCCGAAAGATCCATGCTATACTGAATATTACCGTGAAAATCCCATGCGACATTTTAAACGAATATTAATCATCGCAAGCGTGCATGCGCTCACATGCAACCGAAGGCGGTTCGAGATGCCAATTACCGCGATCTCAAACAAGCCCCGAAAGAATTTTTTAGGTGACCCCAATTTTTGGACAGGGGGGATGTCTGATTTCACGGAGAATGCCCCATATATATATATATATATTATATATACGAGGTCTGACAATAAAGTTAGCGAACTCATCACGGTACAATTGCTACATATCTTATTGCTGATTATCACTATTATCGTCTTCAAAGTAGTCCTCTTGGGAAGCTATACATTTATGCCAGTACCTTGTTCACCCTTCAAAACACCGGATCTGGTCCCATGTGACTTTTTTTCTAAAAATAAAAGAAACATTGAGAGAAACGCACTTTTTTATGACATTAATTAAAAGTAACACACGACGGCATCTTTAAAAACCATTTCACAACATTTCCAAAACTGCTTTGAAGGGTGAATAAGGTGGCATTGGTGTGTAGCTTCCCAAGGAGACTATAACTTTGAAGAGAATCACAGTGATAATCAGTAATAAAATATGTAGCAATTGTACTGTGACGAGTTCGCTAACTTTATTGCCAGACCTCGTATATAAATGTTACCATATTTTTGAATATAAAAAATTACTGAAATAATAAAATTACCTGAACTGCCAAAAATTTTTCCTATCGTCAACTTCGACCACTTGTCACTTTTTCATTTTTCATTTCAATATTGCTGCAATGTTACTGCAATTTTACACTGCAAGAGCAATGTGGCAATATTGCTGCAAGTGCAATGTGGCAATATTGCTGCAATGTTGCTGCAATTTTACGCTGCAAGTGCAATGTGGCAATATTGCTGCAACGTTGCTGCAATATATCGTGCTGTTTTTGGAATCAGTTGAAATCATTTGTGAAATCATTTGAAATCATTTGAAATCGGTTGGCTATATAAAATCGGACGAAATCAGTTGAAATCGGTTAAAATCACTTGAAATCAGTTGAAATCAGTAGTCATTTGTAATCTGTGGTACACCCAAAAAACGAGTAAATAACCCCTTGGGCGCGAATGTCCTATTTAATAAAAAGATGGAAGCTTAATTCGTTGTACAATGTGTACAGACCAGTACAGTTGCATTTTATTTTGTAGATAACCGGAAATCTAACGCTCGCTCCAAGACACCAAAACTTTGTTTTGAAATTATTTATGATTTGGTGATATGCACAATATGAGTACGAGCGACTGTCACAGTGCGTACATTGCTCCGTTTTATGAATACTGGGAACTGACGCCATTGCGTTGTTTACAACTTTTTCAATACTGCTCTATGTGTCAATAGAATATGATAATACACGACGTTCTGTTTTTAATTGAATTTCCGCAGAAAACCAGGCTTTTAAGGATTTCTGCTCTGTTTCGTAATAATTCATTGACACTCCTTCGTTGATCAATTTGGAAACGAATTTCAACGTGCTGTTCTCCAACTGTTCAAGAATCGATGCGTAATGGACATCATCAATAGCACTCGTCATAAGAATTTGGACTAGTGAATCGAAACCACACGTGTTTATTACAAAATACTGCTTGCATCAATTTTCCACGGCCGTGTACATTTGAGGCCATTTGGTAGTAAATGTTGTGAGAGGACTTTGAACGAGCAATAAGTTCCCGCCCTTCTAGAGGGCAGCTCCCGGTTGGCGGCGCGACTTGGCGCGCCACGCGTGCGTGCGGGCATCAGTGGTGCTCACAAGAGCCTCGATCACCGTCGTGTTCAGACGTGTTAGTTACGGTTTAAGTTACAGAGTGTGACATACTTATATATAATAAAACAGTATTCAGAGTGTATAAAGATCAAGATTGTTGTGTTCCCTGCCCATCTCATCACATTTCAAGTCGTCCCTGATTATATTTCCAATAGGTTATGGGCCCAGGGCACGATTCCCCTGCGTGAGGAACATAGCACGAAAGTGTATATACGAAGTCTGTGAGACGCCGGCGAAGGGCATAGAAAGAGATAGAAGCATCTAGAAGATTAGAGGGTAAGTAAATAATATTCCTCGTTGCTGACGAGCAAAACGAGAGAATTCTCAGTTAATAAGAATGTTCGTTCGATAAATACTGTTACAAGGAGATATAGATGTTTTTGCCATTTTTCTCGAGAAATAGAAATAGAGGTAATAATGGTAATAAGAGAATTAGAGAATAGATGTGTAAAGTGAAATAAAGAAGTAGAGAATGATGAAGGAAAAAGAAATAGAAAAATGCCGTTTGGTAACAGTAGGCCGGCGACGTGCGCGTGCAAGTCCGATCGTGAACGGCAAGAGTCATTTCTTTTGGCGCGCGGAAGTCCGATTGTGAGAGACGAGAGTCATTTTTTGGCGCGCGGAACTTGTTGCCGGGCGCGCACGAACACATAATCGATTTCAACTAACAAAATGGCATCGATGCAACATTATGCACAGATGTATGTACATGCGTATATATAAACTCTATATGAGTTTATATTTATTTGAAATCGTTATGTATCGGGTCGGTAATCGAGCATGACTTGCTGTGCGGTGTAGCTTGATTACTGTTTAGGGAAGTCGCGTAAATTTGTATGGGCCCCGTGCGTGTGCGTGATCAACCCGAGCCATAGATCTTTTCAGCAGTGCTGGGGATCGCAACGGACAGTGGTGTGCGCGTGCGGATAGCCCTGCAGAGGCGCGTGGTTTTCTCGCTTTGGGGTTATTGTGAATTGCAGTGCGTTCTATATAGCCTCATAAGCATTAAATTTTTATCGCTGAAAGAGATCAAGTGATAGAAATTGTAAATTATTATTTGTCAATACGAATGTTGGTTTATCTTGTCAAAAGAGGAATGCTAATATTCAATTGGAATTTAAATCCCGATCTAGATGGAAAAAGAGACAGAGAATCTTTCGGTGGAGAAAGAAGGCCAAGATGTGCTGGTCGACTACGACAGCGATAGCAGCATTATCACGGTAATAGAAAGAGAAAGAAATAGCGAGGAGACGGTAAGAAAAGATAGAGAAGCAAAAGATAAAAACGAGGAGACAGTAAGAAAAGATAGAGGTAAGAGAGTATTTTTTTTTGAAAATAAAGTAGTTCAGAAGAATAATATATATATGCATTCAGAGAAAATAAAAATAGTAATTTCAAAATTCCGTATAGAAGCAAAAGATAAAAAGGAGGAGACGGAAAGAAGAGGTGCAATCCCGAAAAAGAACTTGCCTAAAGTCAGAGAGAATATAGATATGACCAAAGCATGGGAAGAGAACCGTCCAGTACTGCCAATTGAAACTAAAATATTATATGAAAAGCAAGAAAAATTGGTCGCAAAAATGGATAATTCGATGCAGATGTTGGACAAAGTAATGACGAAGGCCACCGAGATGATGGAGAATATGGTAGAAGTCTTCCGTTTAAACTTAGAGAAAGAAAAAGTAAAACTTAAACGTTTAGAGGCAAGCAATAAAAATACGCAAAGTTCAGTAAAGAACAGCACACAAACGGTTAAAGAATTAAAAGTAGAGTTTAAAAAGAGAAAGTTAGATGAAACAACAGTCTGTTCAGCCGAAAAAGATAGAAGTTTAGAGACAATTAAAAGAACTTTAGAAGTGGAATTAAACAATCAAAGATTGCATATTAGAAGAGAATATAAGCTGACGCAAAAATCCAACTTTGATCTTTGGATGGATTATTTAAAATCCGAGTTAATGAATAACGATTTGTTAGATGTAATAGATTCAAACATTGAAAGTCCAGAAAATCTTTCTGAATTAAAAGTTGCTAAGAGAAAAAGTCTAGTTAGAGATATAATAATAATCATTTAGATGAAAATTATCATAAAAGGATCTTACATGAAAAAGATCCGAAAGAAATTTTAAAGAAACTAAGAGGATATAAAAAGATTGAAATAAATGTTACTCATGCATCGGTACGAGCTAGACTTTATCAAATCAAAATGAGAAAAGATGAAAAAGTAAGTGATTTTTGCGAACGCTTTGATTCAATAATTAGAAAATATGAATCATGTGAAGATGCGGTAACTCTCACAGAACAAGAGATTAGATCTGCATTTTATCAAGCTGTGTCAATTAATGTACCAGAGCTGAGAAATGTAGATTTGATTAGAAGACAAACTAATCTTAAAGAAATGAACATAGATGAAATAAAATCTTTTATAATGCAGTTAGAGACAGAGACTAAAAGTAAGATTGAAGAGAAAACAGAAAAACCTGAAATTAGAGTACAGAGGGCTGCCGCAGAAGAAAATACTAGACAGATGAAGTGCTACAGATGCAACCGAATAGGTCATATGGCAAAGAACTGCCCACTAGCGGAGTCAGAGGCCTGGTTCTGTTATTACTGCCAGGAAGTACGAGGTCACAAGGGTGATAATTGTCCGAGTGCCGAAGCTCAGGCGAACAGAGCTAGAGGAAAAAAAGGTATTTAAATAAAACCGTTAATAAAACATAAGAAAAAGGGTAGATTTGTGCAAAAAAGGCACAAAAAGAGTAGATAACAAAGGGAAAATAACCAAGATACAACCAGCTGAGAAACCTATATCAACAAAAACAGCAAATGAAGGAGAATCAGAAGAAGGTAAATTATACATGGTTAAATTAATAGAAGATAGAGATAGTTCAAAAAAGGTAGTCAATTTTACTGCAGATTCAGGTGCTACGGATCATATTGTGAATAAGAATTTTATTCTGTCAAATTTTGAAAATGTAAAGATAGAGTTATTAAATGCGCGAATAAAAATGAGCTTGCAAACATTTCAATAGATGGTAAAGGAGGTCTTTCGCTAATAACGAATGAAAAAGAAAAGAGAGTCATTAAATTAACAAATGTAATTGCAGCAAAGGAAGTATCCAAAAATTTAAGAAAGTTGGCTGATGCAGGGTTCAGTATTTATTTAGATGATAAAGTGTTTAAAGTTTACAATAAACTGACAAATAAAATAGTTTTTAAAGGAATTTACAGATGTAGAGCAGAAATTGTTACACATAGTGAGCTTCCTGAACAATCGCAAACAAACATTCAGAGCAATGAATTATCCATTTCGGAGGGAGAATTAGATGAGAGAGGATAATGTTGGTTCTGCGATTGGGAGGGAAAATGAAGGAGAGCTCACAAATGTGAACGAAAATATAGAACACAACAATGCTGAACTCGAGCAAGTCATTAAGTTGGAGGATATACAGACAATAGAGAATATAGAAGAAATGTGTGAAAGCTCAGTAATTGAAAAAGTAAAGAAATTAGAGAAAATAAATGAGGAGATGTTATGGCATGTTAGGTTAGGTCATGCGTTGTTAACTATCTAAGACAGCTACAAAAAGTAGAAAAGAGATTAGAGACAGTTAAGTTTGATAACTCCTTATTAGAGTGTGAAGTCTGTATAATGGCAAAGATGGCAAAACTGCCGTTTAAAGAAAACAGAAATAGAGCACAGAGACCACTACAGGTAAAACATACGGACATCATGGTCAAATAAAACCTAAATACTATCCAGGACAAAAGAGGTTTATAATCACCTTAATAGACGACTATTCTAGATTAGCGAAAGCCTACTGTTTGAAGACGAAAGATGAATCGGGAGAGGCTCTAGAGAAATATCTAATATCCGCCAGAAATCTACTAGGAAAAAAAGAAAAGCTATGCTACGTGAAGTCAGATCAAGGCAAGGAATTCACGGGAGGTGCTTTTAAAGAAGTATTAAAAGAGAAAAGATAGAAGCCATATTTGCACCACCGTACACTCCAGAACACCATGAAGTTGCAGAAAGGTTCAACAGAACGTTGCAAGAGAAAGTAAGAACATATATGTTCGACTCGGGATTACCAAAGAGTATGTGGGAGTTGGCAGTTGATGCTGCTGTGCATGCGTACAACAGATCTCCACATAAGACTTTAGAGTACGAGATCCCGTTGAAGAAGTTTTCATCAGAAACAAGTTGTCATTTTGAACAAATAAAGAAATTCGGATGCATTGGATATGCAAGAGTACCAAAGCCTACGTCGAAATTCGACAAGACAGCTATTGGTGTGTTGGTGGGATATACTGACACTGGATATATACTATATACTCTGGTATCCAAGCACGAGAAAATTTATAGAGTCATGACAACAGAGCAGCAAGAAACTGCACTAAGAAGGATAGAAGTCACAAACTTAAAATGTTTGATGACGACTTAGAGGAAATAAAGAAAAACTTAGAAGAAAAAGAAGAAACTGGAAACAGAAAACATATGGATGACACTCATGGAGATTTTATCAAGCAGTGTGTTGATTAAGGGAAGGTAAAAGTCGAATGGATTAAGACCAAAGAGAATTTGGCAGACATTATGACAAAACCTTTACCTCTAGAAGCATTTGCGTATCTGAGAAATAAAATAATAAATATAGAGTTTAAACAAAGTTAGAGATTAATTTTATTCGATAACTAATTCTTGTTATGTTTCAGATAAAGAGGAAACTTAGAGAGGACCCGTGGATCGCTCGCACAAAGGGAGGGAGTGTTGTGAGAGGACTTTAAACGAGCAATAAGTTCCCGCCCTTCTAGAGGGCAGCTCCCGGTTGGCGGCGCGACATGGCGCGACATGGCGCGCCACGCGTGCGTGCGGGCATCAGTGGTGCTCACAAGAGCCTCGATCACCGTCGTGTTCAGACGTGTTAGTTACGGTTTAAGTTACAGAGTGTGACATACTTATATATAATAAAGACAGTATTCAGAGTGTATAAAGATCAAGATTGTTGTGTTCCTTGCCCATCTCACCACATTTCAAGTCGTCCCTGATTATATTTCCAATAGTAAAAATGATTTCTTTTTTTTACTGATGAGTTGGTTTATCTGTCGAATATCTGGATAAGGCTTGAAATATTTGCTGGTTTTAACCGTTAGCGAATCTTGTTTTAAAATTACGCTTTTTGTTGTTGCAATTGGGTTTTTCATGCAAAACGGGTATTTCGGAAACTTTGAAAGAATCATCTGTTTCCTCAATTTTATAGTATGAATGTTCTGTCTTTACAGTATTTGACTGTTCTGAGTGAAGTAACTGTGCTGTGTCATTCTCGATTATAACGTTGTGTTCGCTATCAATTGATTCATCGCTACTGCAGTAGTCACCATCGATATTACATTGCTTTTGAGCTTTGTTCTTCCAGTCTTTCACTGACTTTAAGTCTGAATCTTCGAAAATATTGGGTTCCATGTCTGTTCATAAGTCTTCGACAAAAGACAAAACATTTTCTGTCAAGCACGTTTGTATTTTATTTACGTCTTCTGTGTTATTTGACGACGGAGTCATTAAATCGTAAGACGCTTTCTCTGTCTCTTGGATTTTGGCAGCGGCTGAAACATTACCGGCCTTATTGTTATTTACATCGTTTGTTTAATCTTTGTTCGTCAATCTCATATTGTAATTTAGTATCTTGGAGCTAAATATTGACGTTGCTCCGACTATGTCGAGCACATGTTGTCTTATAAAGTAATCAACACGCATCGGTGGTTTAGGCTTCGTCAGAACTCTTGTTTTGATATCATTAAAATATCTTTCCACATAACTCGAAGACGCGTGCGGAGCATAATACGGAAGCACAGCACTAGTCCATAACGGGAATTTTTTAGATAGCAAAGATAGATTTGAATAAAATCAGGAAGATAAAACGCGTTAAGGTTTTTGCCTTCGCGTGTCTGGCCATTGCTAGACATTGCCGAAGCCACCGTTCAATTGGAGTACCGGCGTTCAATGACTTATCCCATTCTGGGATGACTTTCGAAGACTTTCTATCAATGTTTTTCGGCTCGAATATATCGTTATCGCAATCTCGATTTTCTATGCTCTCGAT
This sequence comes from Temnothorax longispinosus, assembly GCF_030848805.1. Lineage (NCBI taxonomy): Eukaryota > Metazoa > Arthropoda > Insecta > Hymenoptera > Formicidae > Temnothorax > Temnothorax longispinosus. The sequence goes on along the minus strand of NW_027270220.1, from coordinate 163,023 downwards.
ATCTGCCATAATTGTTTCTACTTTCTCTGTGATGCCTCCGTTAGCGATATAACTCTCCAACATTTTTCTAGTTTGTTGAGTCGATTGCACAGAGAAGCATCATCTTGTGTTTGCAGTCCTACGACGCGTCTCTCGTCTCTCGTGCACGCAGAAAAATGTTGCCCTGGAGAATTGTCCATTGATCCGCGATACGGCCGATCCTGTCAGCGTGACTACGGCGTGGCGCTGGGGTATCATTCCCACGAAAACTGTTCCTTTCCCAGTCAAACTCCCCGCCTGGCAGTGTCCTCGAATCGGATCACGCGGGAGTATTAACGGCGCGAGGCCTCACGCCACTCTGACACGCTTGGCTCTAGAACACCGTGACCGCCGGGGCACGAAGCCCTCGGGGTACGCGCTCCGCCTAACCGAGTAAGTAAGGAAACGATGAAAGTAGTGGTATTTCACCGGCGATGTTGCCATCTTCCACTTATGCTACACCCTCTCATGTCTCCTTACAGTGCCAGACTAGAGTCAAGCTCAACAGGGTCTTCTTTCCCCGCTAATTTTTCCAAGCCCGTTCCCTTGGCAGTGGTTTCGCTAGATAGTAGATAGGGACAGTGGGAATCTCGTTAATCCATTCATGCGCGTCACTAATTAGATGACGAGGCATTTGGCTAAAGCGTCGCGACGCAGGTCAGAATAAAATTTTTTCAAATTCAACAACTGTTTGACAATCCACCATTAAAGCCACGCACCGAATGTAAAATTGTTTGATCGCAGTTTGGATGACTTTATAAAAGCATTTCCATCGGCAAGTGCATTAGATGTGCTACATCGACCCTGATATATGTCGAAGGTTTTTCTTGCATTTCGTTGCTTTTTGTTGCTGCTGCAAAGCATTCGTTTATGTATGATATTACCGTTCGATTATTGAAGGCTGATTATTGAATAATCACATACAGCTTTCTTTGGCTTCGGTGCCGTGCTGCGTAACCACTATTTCAGCTAAAATTCGATTAACTCCGTCTCGTTTCTTTCGGATATCATCTGATTAACGGCGGCTGTAATGCCCTCGAAGTTTACGATAATAGCAAATAAAAATATGTGTACAGATTCTCCATCGTAACGTTGTAATTTATAAATAAGACTGCCAGTCGAATCGATGGTGATCACAGCAGAGTCTTTGTTTGCTCGGCAATACTCCTTATACGCGTAAAGTTAAACTGGAAATCCGTAAAATGTGTAAAAAGATATAGAACCGATGGCATTTATCGCACCGCAATACGTAGGATCCGAATTAAATTCTTCTATTGTTCGAATTAGATTGCGTCCATCTATTGGTTTCACGCCCAGGTCTTCATCGATGGCTTCCTTTTTAGCTTGACGCACAACATCTCCGCGGGGGAGATGAGGCGATTCTATATCTCCGGGCTTAATGTTTTCGCGTGCTTGCCTTTTTTTCGCCATTCAGAGGGACCTTCTGCTACAATTTTCTTTTTTCCTCCTTTCTGCGTTCTCCGTTCAAGGGACGCTTTACTTCGGCGTGTTTCATGTATCGTACGTCTCGCGTGTGCACTGTCATGATGAATCCCTCATTGTTGACATTTACGATAGCTTTGCCCTTGAAAATAATCAAGCACTCACGGTCTTTGGACCTTCCAATAATTTTAATATTATACCGGAGGTCGTCGGGCGACGGATCAACGTTCGCTTGTTTGAATAAAAATGCACAAGGCATTCTAAACTGCCTCCAGAATGCGAGAGCGATAATGTTTGTCCAAACTCTGGGTTTAAGTATTTTTCGCTCACGGTTCCTGTAAATACCGTGTCGCTTGGGTTTATTAGATCCCATTCTTCTTTTGTGATGACCAAATCGAATGTTTCGTATGCATTTTGATCTTCATATTGAGACGATACAGATTCATTGTTTAGAAAAGCAGAATCGCCATCAGAATTATCCCAGTTGGTTAAATTATAATTCTGCAATGGTGTGGATTCTTTTACGACTATTCCAAGATTCGCTCTGGCAGTGCTGAGAATCTGTCGTTTATCCTCGCGCTGTGTAGATGGAATGAGCATTCCATACTCCTCGCAGATCGTTACTCATATCATTTGCAAGTGTACCTTAGTTCTAACGAGCAGGGTCCGTAGCATGCTTTTAAAGAAGTAATCCCTATTTTCTTCTTAAAATGGCAAAACAGCATAATTTTCTGCTTTTGATACTTAGCTTTAGAAATACTGAGCTCCGACAAACAAGTAATAGCACGAGACGTGTCCTAATAAAACTACAGGCACGGGAAAAATAATGCAACAATTTAAAGAGTAGCACTTAATGTCTAATAACGGTTGGACGCACCAGTGCGCATTCAGTGCACATTGAAGCCGTTGTACACTGATTTAATCACTAATATTGAAAGTAAAATGCAAATATTTCGACTGATAAAATGCCCAATACATATTTATTACATTAAAACGTTTATATTAAACATACAGTTTATGTTGATTTGTGTATGATGGCTATAATGTGCACTGAATGTGCACTGGTGCGTATAACCGAATTCACTAAAACAACACTGCCGCTCGATAACACTTTCGGTTTTGACGTAATTGGCAGGATTTTAAAAAGTTTTATTAACTTAAGTTCCGTAACCAATAAAACGAGTCGTACAGCATCTAAAGATAAAGATTAAGATTTTAAGACAATCTTAAATATAAGATCTGAATACCGACCATAATCAACTATATAAAACAAAATCAAGATAAACAGTGTTAAGAAATTGATCGACAATTCAATTCGACTAGTCACGGACACAGATGTATTATGTCCACAGAATATATTATGTAACTTAATTATTATTACCTACATTTGAAAATCAAGTCAGGCACGAAACGTGGTGCGCAAATAAAAAGAAAAAAACCGTGTATTCAGATGTAATGAACGTTTCGGCTCTTTTTCGAGCCATCTTTACCATTTATTGAGATAAGAAGATTCTATTCCTGCAGAGCTCGAGGCAGAAAGTTCCCTTCTTGAGTAGATGTCGTGACAAGCGAGCTGGTACGCACGGTTATAGTGGACATTTCCACTGTGAAAAGGAAAAATATTTTTAGTCAATCGTCAAAACAGAAAGAAAAAGGAGAGAGCTCACCTCAAGGTCTGCAGCAGTCAGAGAAGTACAAAAATTAATTCAAATCTTGTTCTTTTTTACGTAGAGGGTTGGCAAATGTCATCTTCCACAGCATCTTCCTTTTCCTCAATATTATCTTCCTTCTCTGCTTCTTCTGGTTCTTCCTCGTTGTTCGAATCAATCTCATTGTCAGGATTGGTCAATGTCTCCTCAAAATGTTGAACAGTTACGTCGATTTCTTCATCGTCACAGTGATCTATTATAATGTCGATGTTTGTACATGCTTGACCTCGACAGTTGAAACAAGTCACAGAGCATCGCAATCCAGCTTTTCTGCAACAGCAATTAGCTGGCTGCAGCCTTTTGTGCATTTGCAGAAGATCTTCTTCAGAATATCCTGCGGAGCGGCTTCCTTCATTGAAGGAACTGGAAATAAACCATTTTTTGTATATTTTCAGCCTCAATCTTGAGGATTTTTTTTTAACTCCGCGCTACTGCTGAATCTGATGATAGACTCTGAGAGAGTGTTGACGTGCAGCTGCTTCAGTAGGTGGTATAGAAGCAATGTTGAACATTACTTTCGACGTAGATTTGGCGAAGCATGAAAATCGAAACTCAGCAAGAATACATTTTTGTCCTGCTATGTCAATGAAATCTGGATGAGCATCCAGATTTCCAAAAATTTTTTTAATATTCTGCAAATTTTCATCTTTTTGGAACAGTTTAATAAATTTTATTTTACCCTGCCGGAAAATGTTGAAGTGGTATTACAACCAGTGAATGCGTGAAGAAAGAGAATATGCTCAGCAACATTAGAATATTGGAAGGAAGTAGATAAATAAATCTTCTGCTCTGTTTTTCCCTTGCTCGGTTTCATAAAATAGATGTTAGATTTAGATGATGCTGTCAGTAGCACTAAAAGATCAATATCTTCGCCAACTATTACTACGGAATTGTAATTCTTCGATGCATCAATCGCAGTATTGACAATAAGGGCCAATTTCACCAACCACAGTTAGCTTAACGATGGTTAAAGTTAGCAGAATTGACCAATAGAAATGAATCCACCCTGCTTTCTATGGTCAATCCTGCTAACTTTAACCGTTGATTAAGCTAACTGTGGTTGGTGAAATTGCCCTAAGAGTGTCAGCATCTTCAACAGCTTGCTTGATAATAAATCCTGCAGTTTAAAGTTTTTTAACAACATTGAGATAAGTCTATCCCTTTTTTTTTATTCGATAGAAATTTTTTGAGATAATCGTCATAACTAGGTCTTTTAACTTATTTAAAATCTTGGATGCTCCTAGCTTTTAACAAGGAGTATACTTATAGCACTCGAGTAAACAATACAAAACTAAGTGTGTGTAATAATAACGCCGTTTACCTGAGAAGTGAGATACGGCGAGATAAAGTCGCTGAAACCGTTTGTTACAAAAAGTATCCTACTCCTCTCGGCTCTAGCGCCAAAACTATTAGTCGTAGGAAAAAACCTATACTTCCTTTTTTGTAGAGAATTGAATTCCCTACAATATTGTATTAAACTATTTATCCTAAGTCTAATGGAACCGAGATATTTGCGAAAAACCGATTTTTCACCCCTTTCTTCCAAGATGACGGCTGAAGCACACCACGAGGGAGGTCAGAAACTTAGTCTGTCATTACTGACACCCAAACAAAGCGATTTTTTCCAACTTTGTCCGAATTAGTCAATTATTTTGTCATTTTTAACGACGTGCCAACTGGACTAAAAGCACGGGGGGATATTCTCTGTATACAGGAGGCAATTTTCGGGAAAGCAGCTTTTGCAAATTATCTATTTTCAATGGCGTATTCAAGATAAATGATTAAAAGATAGATATCCTTAAACCAAGGGCTAGTGCTTGACTTCCCGAATTCTTGGAAACAGAAAGACGAATGGGATAATATTACCCATTTTTTTAATCCTAAATTCGCCACTGAATGCGCGTAACGGATGGGCCAGCAGGCCAAAAATATAATTTATCTTTTCTTCATTTTTTTGCGGAATCTGTAAAAGGAGGAGAAGATAAATGAAAACTCAAACACACCCTGTTTGGAGCTCACGTGTATATAGTTGCTGTATGTACATATTAGTTGCTAAGTCAATTGTGTAATGTTTGCCGTTGCCTATTAGTTGATAAGTTGCGTCTCGTATCATTAGTTAAGCATTGTTGCCGTCGGCAACCTAAATTTCGCGTTTAGTGACTCGCGCGGAACGTTGGCGGATCGCGATCGTTAGCATGTCAATATTTCGCGCGACTCACCCGACTCGTGCTGCCCACCCGCGGGTGGCCCGCCCAATTATTGGAACCTTTGGTACTCGCTCGCGCCGCAATTCGTTAAGTCGTCAGAGAGGACACACCAGCCTCTAACAAACTCACATTTGGACCTTTCTCGTCTGCCTGCACTATCTTGCTTGCTTGCCTTGTCTGCCTGCACTACCTTGCTTGCTTGTCTTCCCGCAATCACGGAGGGCTCGCTGTAAAACGGAAAGACGAGAACGACGAGAGAGCACCACCCGAGAGGGCACCGGGCAACGAACGGTGAGTCGCTTGCTTTCGCTTACTTTCGTTTGCATCACGTACATATCGCGAGGGGATTGCCCCTCTGGTCCTTCGAAAACCAGCATTGTTACAGACCAATTCGCGAATCCGGGGAGCGCCTCCCCCCTCCCCCCCTCCCCCCCGAGCACACCTTTTTATTACCGCCTTCTCATTGTCGTAGCGCTAAAAAACAAATGCAATAGCAAACAAAACAAGTAAATTTTCTGCTTTAATAAAGTTGTATTTACGAGATTAAATAAATTGACTATAAACTAAAACTATAATTTGTACTATAAAAAAAATATTAAATAATTGTACTATAAAAAAATAAATTTTATATAATTTGTACTATAAAAAAAATTTTTTTTATATGATTTGTACCATAAAAAAAAATAAATTTTATGTGATTTTGTACCATAAAAAAAATAAATATTAACCCTTAAATGCCACACCTCTCAAGAATCTCTTAAATGACATGAGGGGTCTAAAAGATCCCAGCATGAAAAATGTCTTCTTACTCATTGATTTTTTATCTTTAGTTATGAAAATTTTTTTCAATGTTGTTCAAGGCTTAGAAGAGAGAATAAAATGCTTATATTGTTAAAATTTCAATTTCAACATAGTATAAAAAATTAAGTAAACTGAGTACTGCTAAGTGTACAAACGGGTAGGTCAATCACTCAACTATCATCAATGGGAGCATGAGCTCCATTTTTAGCAAGAACATTTGAAAACATTTTATTCTAAAGGGTCTGGGGTTCGCTGGACCCCACGGGGCATTTAAGGGTTAAAGATAAATAGAACATCTGTAACAATTCAACGTAATATCTTTCACAAACTTATGTCAATAAATTTGAATATTTCTATAACAAACTGCATAAACACAAAGTAACAGTAATATAACTGTTTGTTATAATTTCCCACTCAACAATATAACTGTTATGTATAAGGCATGTTATATTGTAGTTACGTTATTGAGTGAAAAATTATAACTAACTAACAGTTATATTATTGTTACCACAGTATATACAGTAGCGCAACTCCCTGTCGGCACCTTTGATGTCAGCGTGTACGAAATTCAACTGCACATGCGCGAGCTAAGTAGATAACCAATCAAAGATCTGCTCTTTTTAGCTGAACTTTTTGCACCGTTCATCTTACCTTTTTTTCTCTCTAACGAGGAGAAAGAAAGAGGAAAGATAAATGGTGCAGAAGCTAAAAGAACAGATCGCATACTACTGGGGGTCGATTCTGTATCTTGGAACGAGGTGAAAATTACAAAAGTGAACAGATTTTACTAGATTTCGACAAATGAAATTGTAGATTCTCTAGTGAATTTGCTCACTTTTGTAATTTTCACCTCGTCCCAAAATGAAAATAATGTAAACAATTAGCTAATCACATAGTATACTTTATAGACAATAAAAAATGTCAGAAAATAATTTGAATGAATAAAATTATATGAACATCGATTAATATAAAAACTAATATATGCACTTATATATATATATATATATATATATGATATGTATGATCTATATATATATATATATATATATATATATATATATATATAATATATACAGGGTGTCCGAAAAATCGCCTACTCCACTTCGGGAGGTGATTCGGGACCCAAAACAAGCAAAAAAGTTCATACAAACATAGGTTTGGAAATGAGCCGTTTCCGAGTTATAGCCACTTTATGTTCAAAAATCGTAAATTTTATTTTCAATTTTTTTTAATTACAATTTTTTTTAGTCTTCCAATTTTTCAATATTTACAATTACAATTACATTATTTTTAAAGTAAACATAAACAGATATTTAAATCGAATTAAATAAGGTGTTCAAAATGACCACCTTCAGCACGATTGCAGGCCCTTATTCTTCTATCAAAGGAATTCCGAACTCTTGAAAAACATTTGGATCCCTCCTTACTTCGTTAAATTCATGAATTATTCTCTGTCTTAATTCAGCAATATTGTTTGGTGCATTTCTGTAAACAATTGATTTTACATGACCCCATAGATAAAAAATCAAGTGGATTCATGTCTGGTGATCTTGGAGGCAAAACGAGTCAATGCCGTTAGGGCGATATTCATAGTCCGTTCTCAAGGAAACGCTTAAGATCATCTTAATGAAGATCATCTTATTTAACAAAAATTGTCTTAAGATATTATGAATTCATGGTCCATGCATAAGCTGATCTTATATAAAGAAGGTAATCTTATACTTAGGATCGTCTTGTATCCTTTATCTTTATAAAGTCTGCGCTCAAGACAATGCTCATTTGCGTTCGGGAACTTTCGGAATATTCTGTTAGAACAACCAATGTATCCTTTGAACTGGACCTCCACGCCCTATCCATCTCTGACCATAATTTTGATTCAAATGATCTCTGGCAACACGGCTAAAATGCGCAGGTGCACCATCATGCATGAACCACATGTTTTGTCGTATTATTAAAAGGACGTTTTCAAGAAGGTGGCCTAACTCTTCTCTAAGAAATCGTACATAATTCTGACCATTTAATCTTTCTTCAAAGAAATATGGCCCTATAAGTTCGTTACCAATAATAATACCCGCCCATACGGTGCAACTAAACTGTTGTTGATGCCTTCTTTGATCAATTACTTTAGGATTTTCTAAAGCCCATACATGAAGATTGTGATAGTTAAAAATTCCATTTCGATCAAAGCCTGCTTCATCAGTAAATAGAATATTTTCACAAAAATTCGGATTTTCATCTATTCTGTTTACAACCCATTCGCAAAATTGCAAACGGAAAACCATAATCTGCAACAGAAAGACTTTGAACTCGTTGTACGTGATATGGATACATTGCATTTCTTGATAAAATGTTCCATATCGTTGATTTTGGTACTCCGATTTTATCCGAAACTGTTCTAACACTAGTAGCAGGAATACGCTCAAATTGTTCAGTACTTTTTCTTCCGTTACAACATCCACTCTATAGGTCTGCCCTCACTTGTTCTTTTTTTTAATGTACTAAATTCTCTCAAGTTTCTGTCTACATTTCGAAAAGATGCTATTCCCGGTACATCTCAATTTGGAAAAGACTGGATGTATAATCTTCTTGCCTCGGCAGCATTACTTTGAGCAAGACCATACATAAGATGCATATCAGCTAATTCATTAAAACTTAAACGGTCCATTGATGAATACGGAAAGATTAGATACAACCTAAAAGCAAGGTGTTGTTAAATAATAATTTGAAACTTATTGAAAAGCCGTGATTTACTTACTGATTTTGAATAACCGTGAAAACAACTGATTTCAAGTAGCCGTGAAAACAACTGATTTTGAATAGCCGTGAAAACAACTGATTTCTTTCAAATAGTATACATACAGTGCACCAAGGAGCGAAAGTAGCGTTTTTCAGACGAGTGTGAAGTTTTGCCGCCCAAGCCAAAGGCGATACCGAAGGCGTTCGTTTTCAAACTTCACACTCGTCTAAAAAACGCTACTTTCGCCCCGAGGCAAGAAGATTATACATCCAGTCTTTTCCAAATCGAGATGTACCGGGAATAGCGTCTTTTCGAAATGTAGACAGAAACTTGAGAGAATTTGGTAATTGTAATTTAAAAAAATTAAAAATAAAAATTTACGATTTTTGAACATAAAAGTGGCTATAACTCGGAAACGGCTCATTTCCGGATCTATGTTTGTATGAACTTTTTTGCTTGTTTTGGGTCCCGAATCACCTCCCAAAGTGGAGTAGGCGATTTTTCGGACACCCTGTATATATATAATATAATGTTACATTT
>NW_027270220.1:94449-153068 GCF_030848805.1 Temnothorax longispinosus | reverse complement strand
TGAATGAAATAGAAATAAAAATTAGTACAACAGAGACCCACGGAAAAGAGCATGTTGCAATTATATTAATAACTATTTGATCATAACATAGTCAATTAAAACACTCAAGCAATTTGTATATATGTAATAAATTATCACATTAGAAAAATTCCACATTAAAGAAAAAGAAATTTTTTATTGACTTTTAAACTTACTCAGATTTTCTTTGTGCTCTTTGTTTTGCATGTTTTAACCATTCTGCAGCAACAGAAGAAATTTGCTCACACGTAATATCTTGATGTCGCATTTGAACAACAACTGAAAATTATAAAGCAAATGTAAATGCTAAAAGAAACAACAGTGAGTACAAATATTTTAGTAAAAAAATGTATTTATTGCTTTTGTATAAATAGATAAAATTTAAATGAATTTCAAAAAATTAAAAAAACTTGGTCAAATATAGCATTATAATACACAGCAACAATAATTAAAATTCGCAAAGTATATATACATTTTGTGAAATATATTATTGTAACGATTAACTTCATATTTTAATAATAAACTTTTCTTATAAAATATTTTTGAGACAATGTCTTTATATCTTTTGTGTCATGAAAACTGAAAATTCTTAAGCATACGAATTCATATTATGTATTAACAAAATGTCTGATAAATGTTGCTACAATACTAGCGTGCATATAGAAAAAATAAAACTAAACAGATCTTCACCATTTTGCAAACTATATAAATATAACAAAAAATTTATATAATTTTTATAACATTAATATATATATATATATATATATATATATATATATATATATATATATATGAGAGAGAGAGAGAGAGAGAGAGAGAGAAAACGTACGTGTCAAAATTTTCGATATCTGCAAATTTTGAAATGCAGCCTTATGTCTTTGTCCTAACCAGCTGTACTTTTGAGCCATTTCATCAGTTATAAGATAATGTAAAATATTGCGGATTGTTTTTTTAATATCTGCACTGGTAACTTGCGTCAGACTTGTTATCTACAAAAAATAGAAATAAAGTAATTTTAATATACATATAGTGTATATTAAAAAAGTTCAGTAGATAAAATAATAATATAAAATTTTTACCAAATTTTTTTTGAATGCAGAATTATTCTCAATCATGCTTTCCACTTCTTTAAGGCTAGCTGCAGTTTCTATAGGAAAAACTTCAAGTGTATTGCATTCATCCAAAACAGATTGAACTTTTAAAGATTCACTATTTTTTTCCAACTTATCTAGCCTTTCAATGACTTCTCGAATTAAAGAAGTGAGACCGTTCAGGTTAGCGTTCATAGATGTCTTCAAATCATCCACTTTTTTCAAAATTTGATTAAATTCACGATTAATTTCTGAAATAATAATAGTTACGTCAAAACTTGTTTACAAATTGATATTAAATATGAAAAAATGTTACATTTTCTCTTACCGTTATTATTAGAAGACAATACAGCAGTATCTAGGTTTTTATTTCTAGAGGATAATGATTTTTTATCCATAACTGAAAAACACTTGGTTTTACCATGCATGCTAGTTGAGGCAATTGAAGAAGAAAAGTTATCTGATGCACAAGCTTTACTATGCGTGCCAGCTGATGCAATTGAAGAGTTGTTCGATACATGAGTTTTACTATGCGTGCCAGCTGATGTAACTGAAGAAGAGTTGTCCGTTACATCAGTTTTACTATATGTGCCAGCTGATGTAACTGAAGAAGAGTTGTCCGTTACATCAGTTTTACTATATGTGGCGGCTGAGGCAACTGAAAAAAATTGTTTGATATATATTAGCTACATTATGACTGCGGTCAAAACTGCTACTGCACTACAAAATCGAAACAATTTCGAAACATCATTCTATTTTTTTTCTTCTCAAATGTGAAACAAAAGTATATAAAACAATATTTTGAAGCATTCATAATGCAGTTTTAACAGCAGCCTGTACCAGCAATTGGCACTTCAGGAAGTGACGGTAAATTCGTTTTTTGGGGTTTTATTTTTCTTTTTTTTTCCACGACTCTGTTGTTCACTCTGTTGTTCACTATTATCACTAAATTGTATTTTAGCGTTATCTCTCCTCTTTTTCTTTTTTTCATCTGTATTATATGGCGAGTCAATATCGCTTTCATACTCTGCTTTTTTTTATTTAATTTTGGCATTTGAAAATGAACCTGAAATTAAAAAAAAAAACATTTTATTAGCAATATTTATTTTTGTAAAAAAATAAAAAAATAGAAAAAAAAAAAAAAAATTGTTAATAGGAAGATTGAAAATACAAAAGCAGCCAATGATTAATATAAACCTGTTTTATATAAAATTGTTTTTATTGGTTCTAATGACCAATCATCTTTTATAGAACTTCTTGTATAAACGATAGTATCAAAATCTTTATCTGATTTTACTTTCGGCCAGTATGCTAGCATTTCATCTTCGATAACCCACTTATCTGGAATGATCTGGATTCCATCATAAAATTCGATTACATAAAACAATCCATTGTCTATCGTTAAGTTGTCCATTATTATAATAAACTGAAAAAAAAACAAATATATAAATCAATATTTTTCAACAAATATAGAAAAAAATATAATATTACAAAAATGAATATGTAAATCAATATATATATATATATATATATATATATATATATATATATATATATAACGTACCATAAAATTTTTATATTTTTTATACATATTTTTATGTATACTTATGTATTTTTATGTATTTTTATGTATTTTTATGTTATTTTTTTTAATGTTTATGTTATTTTTATTTCTTTTTATTTATTAGAATGTAATAGAGATATAACAACATTTTTATTTCTTTTCCACGGTACTATGAAACATTTATTTTTAATAGTACCCTTAAGAGGCCATTGCTTCAGACCGGAAAGTTTAGATACAAGGTAAATCCCAACTAGTTGTGATTTGCAAGGGCGAGTATACAAATCTTCCACGACAGTAAAATATTGTCCTATTATGACTAAAGAATTAGTTATTCTATTAAAGGCAATATTTCTAAGTACAACTATAGTTCCGTCATGGGTCAACAAACAATTGTCTCTTCTATCCTCAGCTATTAAGGTAAAACCGAATCCTACAATTTTGCTATATTGTGGGTCGCCACAATCAGATAAAAGAGGACCATTTTCATGAAGCGACTCTTGCAAAATGTCAAACTTATTTTTTCTTATATTTTTTTTGTTGATATCTATATTATGTATTTCCACATATCGGCGGTGTAATTGAGCTAATATATGTTGAGGTTTACGTATGAGACTTTTATTGTTTGAAGAAAATTTTCAAAACGAAAGACAGAGAAAGAATCAAGTGGTCCATGTTTGCGAACGTCATTTGCTAAATGTAAAAGAGCATGAACATTAAAAGACACATTTCTTCACCGTATAATATAGTAAAAGTTTCATTGAATTTTTTATTAGTTTTTCAGCATAAGTAATCATTTCTTCGCTGGCATTTTCCATGCACAAAATCCTCAAAGCTACATGTAAGACTAAAAAATTTAAATATATATCTTTATCTAAAAGTCCTTGCAAAACTATGGGCCCTGTATATAAAAGCAATTGTCTGAATTCGGTTGCCTTGTAATATTTTAAGTCTTCTAAAGATCTCGGTTTACGCGAAAATTCTAAACTTGCAGACATATTCATTGAATTTTCTAATCTATCTGAGATTCTTTTTTTAGTTTGGTGACTAAGTTTGTAATAATTATTTCCAGTTGTCCATAAAGTGAATAACTTTTTAATAACTCCTAAACAAACAACATGCATATAATCTAGAACTACATCAGAAACAAAATCAATATGTAGAATAAGTTGCAAAATATTATTACTGTTTTGAAAGTCAATACCAGTTTTTAAATTAGCATTTGTGCCAGGAAAACATACTCTATTTTTCACATATTTGCCGTAAATAAAACACTTTAAGCAACTGTCATAACCAGTATGGCCTTTAGTAGAGAGTAAAAAAGATTTTGCAGGAGCATCTGCACTTATACACTGTAGTTTCACAGGCAAAAGTTTATTATTTATTTCTAGACCGTTATTAATAAGATAACTCATCTCATTGACAAATTCTTCTAAAAATAATTTATGTCATTTGGTTTTTTTTTCCCACAATAAGCTCCTACCATTATTTCACCTAGTATTCCTGCAACACTTATTAAAATTGGCCAAAGTTGTTGACCTGAAGATTTAAATAATGGCAAGCCATCAATATTTAAAGTTAAATTAACATTTTCAATATTATGTTTTGATAATACTCGAACTAATTCATTTACAAGTCCTTTATGATAATACTCCCCTAGAGGTACAATTTTAATTTGAGTAGATTTAGGTGTACCTAAAATGGTACGAATAGCTGAAGGAAATATAGTTCTAAAACATTTATGTTTCCCTATGTCTTTCAATAATGCATCAGCATGCGTCATAGGTATATTTAAAGTTTTACACCATGTAGCCAAATGCGATGGAGTAAAATCATTGTCCACTTCATTTCCAATTGCATCACAAATATTAATGTCATCAACACGTTATTTGTTATACTGCTATCACTATTAAATTCATCTCTTTCATTATTATCATCATTAAGTTCATCTCTTTCATTATTATCATCATTAACTTCATCTCTTTCATTATTATCATCATTAACTTCATCTCTTTCATTATTATCATCATTAAGTTCATCTCTTTCATTATTATCGACACACCAGTACATAAGGTTTATCTCTTTTATTCTTTCTCTCTCTTAATTTTTTATCTTGGGAACGCTGACGAGGGACTATATCTTGGGGAACGCTGACGAGGGACTATATCTCGGTGGGGCGAGCGAGCGCGAGAGCGCGAGAGCGCAAACGTGTGCGAGGATGCATCAGTACAATAAGGACGGCGGGAACGCGAAGGGGTAAAGTATGGCCGTTCAACGATCGCTCTCCCCTTTGTCTCCGCGGGATCTTTGTCACGAGTGTTATGATCAGTACACGCATAAGTGAAGTAATGAAAAATGTTTGTGAATTATTTATTTCTTGAAAAAAAGTCTAAGCTAAATATATCGGTAATATCGATGAAATCCAATTCTTTCCGGAATTGCAATATATGCATAACAGTTAAAAGTGCACAATTTTTACTTAGTTAAACTAGACAAATTATACTAAATGATACGTTATTATAACGTATAGCTTACATGTGTAGTTATATTTTTTAATATAAATACATTTTTAATAATCATAGATGCAATATACATTACATTGCAGTAATTATTTCTTTAGAACTTTATGTAATTCCATTATTTGTAACATGTGTAAATAAACTTTTTAGAAAATGAGAAAAAGAAAATGTGAAAATACTATAGCAAACAATAACCGCGATTTGTCAAATTGTAATGTTTTAATTTTCGATACATTATAAAGTATTTAATTTAAATAGTCTATTTAAATTTATCCGAGCTTATATAAGAAATACGTTGACGTAAATCTTTTTCATAGCTACAAAGATTACAACATAAAATGCTAGACTACCCCGAGAATTTCCGAAAAACAATAAAGTTTTCTTTAGACATAAACTCGTTTAACCTTACGTGCACCATTTGGATATCTCATCGCAATGAGATAAAAAGCTTTTTTATTGTGGCGGTCTCCCGACCACACAATCGAAACGGTACGCGCGCCGCGCGCGCGCCAACCGATCACGCGCCGAGAGCGTGGGCCAGACTACGGCCCGCGAAGCTAGACGAGAGTGCCGCCAACAGGTGGCAGACTTTCTCGCGTTTCACTTCCAGTCAGGGAAGAATAAAAGGCCACACGGCAACGGCCTAGGCAGCTTTCGACTGCTCTCAGGCTCACAGCCAAGACCAGGAGAAGTCTTTTGATAAAAGATCTAGCTACATCTCGCCATCACCTTGCCGCCGCCGAAGCTACGGTCACCACGAGACGAACTGCGCCACTTCCTTCGCCGCCACCGAGACACCCTCAGCAACCCTGCCTGGGCGGTAGTCCAGGGGCCGCTCGCCCCAATGTTTTATCGCGCCTAATTACATTCGTTTGGTATTGCCGCGGTTGTGCGCTTTCGCGAAACTCCACGTCTTGGCGTGAACCCTGGTGGCGCGAAGCCCAAACCCTATAGGACAACAATCGCAAGATTCGCAAGTACCGAACTGCCGAATCGCGAGTATCGCCTTGGTATAATAATTTTGCTAGAAAGGATAACGAGAGTCGTAATGTGATCAGGCATCTATTGGCTGTCATTTCAATTGTTTCAGTGCACGCCGAGCACGCGACTAGAAACCCTAGAATTAGAATCTGGCCATAAAGCAAATTTGTTAAAATCCTACGAGTGGAGGATATATAAAAAAATTTAGCTATGGTTCCCGCTTTGTCTTCGGTTTCTTTATTACGCACGTAAAGAATCCTAAATAATAGAGAAGCGACATTGAAGGAAACCGTCTAATTGTAAAGAGAGTACGCGTCCGACATAATGTACGGCGCGACAAGCGTATTGCGGAAGCACAAGCCTCTTTGAGCTCAGGAAGGTAATTAATATCTACTTTAAAGACAATTTTATGATAGAGATATATATTACGAGTATGTATAATTTTTAGTATTTTTTTGCAATATTTGAGCTTTTTTTAAAAAAATATAAATTACAATTTAATCATCGAAATAACTGCCGTTATTTGCAATGATTTTTTTCCAACTTTCGGGAAACTGGTGGATTCCGACGCGATATAAGTGTATGCGTTTGAAGGCAATGAAGTTATTGATGAATATTTGGATGTCAAGACATATCTTGGAACTATTGTCCAGCCGACGAATGTTGCATCGACGTGAACAGATGGTAATCGGAAGGGACCAAGTTTGGTGAATAAGCCACGTGAGATAGGACGTCCCAGCTCAAGTTTGAAATGGCCCTCTGAGTCGGAGCAAGCAACGTGTGGCCGAACGTTGTCATGCACCAGACTTGGCCCCTTTTGATTACCACCTGTTCAGGTCGATGTAACATTCGTTGGCTGGACAACACTTCCAAGATATGTCCGACATTCAAAAATTCATTAATGACTTTATTGCCTTCAAACCGAGAAACTTCTATCGCGACAGGATCCGTCAGTTTCCCAGTGTGTGCGTGTGCGTGCGTGCGTGTGCGTTTGCGTGTGCGTGCGTGTGAGTGTGCGTGTGCGTGCGTGCGTGCGCGTGCGTGTGCGTGTGCGTGTGCGTGTGCGTGCGTGCGTGTGCGTATGCGTGTGCGTGTGCGTGTGCGTGTTTATATTTTTTTACACATCCATACTTTTAGAATTGTGCTATATTATTTTTTTTATAGTACGTGTAGTAATATATTACATTACCGTAACTTTTTTATATGTTTATATTTTTTATTACTGCAGGCTTTCGCTGAGAGAATTTCTGCAAACACTTAGCAACGTATCGCAAATGCCCGAGGAGAGCTTTGGTTTGTCTTAAAATTTATGCTATATACCTAATATGTGTTTCGTAACATATATTTTGTAGAAAAGGGAAAAGAAATATATTTTTATTGCAGATTTGCAAGCTCCAGACAGTCTAGACGACACCCTAGGATATCAAGAAACAATAGATAGCAATCTGTTAGACACGCATACAGGTATATAATATTTTAAAATTACCATTTTTACCTATCAATCTTCCTTCTAAAGTGCAGTTTACACTTCCGTTCTATTTCTGACGTGTTATAAAGGCAATTATGTTCCATCGTTGTTTTAACATTAAAAAAATATTTTTGCAAAGCCCTGCATGTGCGTGTAATCTAATTTAATTTTATTTATTTCTTATTGAGTTCTTTCTTTCTTATTAATGTGTATATCATCTAATGTCTCAGTTTCTATTAATCTTTCTATTCAATTTCAGCAGCACCGATTATCGACGAATCGGAGCCGGATTCAGAACCACTATTGATGGACAATATAAGGACGAACGAGGACTCACCTCAACGTAGTCGCGGGAGACTACGTCTTCGCAGACGCGGTTGCAATCTGCAGAGAGGTAGGATAATTTGTATCTTTATATATAGTATAAATATTTTTACAAAGCCCTGCATGCGCGTATAATCTAATTTAATTTTATTTATTCCTTATTGAGTTCTTTTTTTCTTATTAATGTGTATATCATCTAATGTCTCAGTTTTTATTAATCTTTCTATTCAATTTCAGCAGCACCGATTATCAACGAATCGGAGCCGGATTCAGAATCACTATTGATGGGCAATATAAGAACGAACGAGAACTCACCTCAACGTAGTCGCGGGAGACTACGTCTTCGCAGACGCGGTTGCAATCTGCAGAGAGGTAGGATAATTTGTATCTTTATATATAGTATAAATACAGCCACACACAGACAAAATTATTAAGCCCCCTTCTTCTTCTGAATATCTTGAAACTGAATAAGAGTAAACTTTTTATTGTTTTCATCTTTATTGATCTCATGAATAGTTCAAACAATTAAGGTACAGTTTATTATCTTTTTTATGGAAACAGCAATATTATTCAGAAAACTGTTCACCTCGTATTTCGACTTTGATTAATACAGACGCAATTATTTCCATTTTACAAGCAAGTGCTAGACTTTTTTGTCTGTAGGCAGTGAACAGACAAAAGGTGTAGCAATTGTTTGTGAAATGGAAATAATTGCGTCTGTATTAATCAAAGTCGAAATACGAAGTAAATAGTTTTCTGAGTAATATTGCTGTTTCCCTAAAATGATATGTAATAGACTTTATGTCTCAACTGTTTGAACAATTTACGAGATCAATAAGGATGAAAACAACACGTAAACAAAAAACTCATTCGTTCCAAGATATTCAGAAGAAACAAAAGATGCCTAATAATTTTGTCTCTATGCCTATGCATATGTATCTTATAAATGTATGTATATGTATAGATATCGTATGATATATATACAGGGTTTTTGTAGAGTCTGTTGCCACTCCTATATTTCGGAATGGAACCCCTTATATTGTAGTATATCATTTGAAAGGACATAAAAAAAGAAAATTTTTGGCACAAACTAGAGATCGATACGTTGATCCGTTCGGGAGTTACTTAGGGTCAAAGTTCGAAAAAACCAATCTTCAGAAATTTTCTTTTTTATGTTCTTTCAAATAATATATTACAATATAGAAGGGTTTAAAATTTTTAAGTTAAGATTCCCTGGGGACAACCTCTCCATCTTCCTTAAAAGAGTAGCTCCTCAAAATGATCGAACACGTATTTTGCGGTTTTTCATAATTTTGAACCTTTTCCAAAATATAAGGATGGCAACGAACTTTATAGAAACCCTGTATATTTATATTTTAAAACATAAAAAAAGATCTTTTATTTTCTACCAATCTTTTCTATTTAATTAATATAGCAACAATTATCGCCGAATCAGAGTCCAATACTGAGTCCAATTCAGAACCAATATTGGAGAATATTATAAGATCAAACGACTTACCTCCACGTAGTCGCGGGAGACCTCGCAGACGTGGTCGCAATCTACAGACATGTAAGATAATAATTTGTATCTTATAGACTATAAATATGCACACAGGGTGTTTAGTTAGAATATTTGTGGAAATATTCCGTGACTTATTTTAGGAAGAGACGGTTTTCTAAACGTAAGCCCTAAAATCTAGGTTGTTTTCAAACTATTTCAATATTTCAATATTTTTTAAACAGTTGCTGTTTTGTTCAATTTACTGGCGGCAGAATTGTTTGACGCTGCCAAACAAGCTAGTACTATAATGCATTAAATATATCGAGATCGACGACGATTACGTAGAAGAATTAAATGTGTATTAAAGCATTTTTAATTTGTAATCAGAAATTTTTAACTAATGTTTCTTTTTATAGCCGATTGAAACTTATTTCCTAAACGCTCATCGTCGCACGCACGCACGCATGCACGTACACACACACACACACACACACACCACACACACACACACACACCACCTCTCTCTCTCTCTCTCTCTCTCTCTCTCAGAGATATTACTTACGACTATATATATGGGTTTTATACATTAATGTGTATTCATGTTGTTTTGACAGTTTCATCAGAATGTCTACCCACACTTACGGATGACGAACTTGCCTCTACAAATAGAACTAGAAGGAGTCGTGGCAGACCTCCTAACCGTCGCGGACGTCGCGGTAGATTCGCGAGACTACCACGGGTTCATGAAACCGCAGGTAAAATATGTTATTTCTCACTACTGATACATTTGTGTTATATTTATTCAGTGCAGAATTAATTGCTAATTTTTCGTAGAATAAAAGTTACAAAGATATAGCACCATGTGTAATAAATTGAAAGAAATGTTGAAACAGTTTGCCGTGATGATATTGATACATATATATTAATACATTTATATATTTTAGCAACCTGAATGTTATATGTACGTTATTTCTCTTTCGGGATTTTCTCACATTATAGACAAGTTTAATTAAATAGTTTTTTTTTTTTTTTTTTTTTTATATAAACGATAAATCTCTAAAAAATAATTTTAAAAAATGTAACGCGAACTGATCATTACGGCTTATTAACTTCCCTGGTAGGAGAATAACGTTAAATAACGTCTTAATGACGTCTTAATGACGTCATTAAGACGTCTTTAGACGTTATTCTCCTACCTGGGTTATCAGCTAATATAAATTGTCTAAGCAATTAACAAGTCAGCATGAGGACATATTGATTTTACGAATATTAAGAGAAAGTCCGGTAGTATCGGTCAGCGAGCAGTATCGCGGTCACTTATTGTTAGATGTTATAGCGTTTTTATAAGTATTATAGAAACGCTACCACATCTAAGTGACCGCGATACTGCTCGTTGACCGATACTACCGGACTTTCCCTTATTTGATTAATAAAACAGCATAATTGATCGACTTTTAGTGGTGGCGATTGTTCTTTTTTTAAACGTAACATGACGTCTGGAATAAAAGCATTCTTTTATTGCATATTATATTTTTTACAGATCTTGAAAATATTTTTTATACACCTAATGACGATATTGGCGCTATTAGCCCAAGCGATAGCGATAGCGAACAGACCGTTCGACCTTTTTCTCTTGTGACAGATACAATTGCATCAAACTCGCGCACCAGAGGTAACGTACCGCAAATTTTTAAACGCCACTGCTGAAACAATACATATATATTTTATGTAGTCACAAATGTATTTGCATGATTGGCCCACATCGACTTAGAGCTGGTTGTTCCAACCTGTTGGTAAACTACTTAATAGTTAAATCATATGTATGTCTTTGTTTATCCTTTACATTAGACGAAGATAGACATATGATTTAACTATTAGTTAGCTTACCAATAGGTTGGAACGACCGCCCCTTATATAGATAGACCGGCCCCTGCCATAATTAAGAGGCATAGTGGCAACTTACCCGGAGTAGACATATAGCCTTTCCAGGTGCTTTTTAGTAGATCCGTCTCTTTCTTCTGAGCGTCATCAGAAAAAACGACAGATCTACCAGAAAGCATCTAGAAAGGCTATGTCTGCACCGTGTACGTTGCCACTATGCCTTTTATGGCAAGGTCTATCTATATAAGTCTTCGGATTGCCAGGAACAATTGGAAGATCAGAAATGTATTTGCGCCCTAACAACTTAAATGCACGCAGGCACGCACGCACGCACGAACGCACGCATACACACACACACACACACACACACACACACACACACACACACACACGCACGCACGCACGCACGCACGCACGCACGCACGCACGCACGCACACGTACAGAAGTATTATTTACGATTATATATGGGTTTTATGCGTTAATGTGTATTCATGTTGTTTTAATAGCTTCATCAGAAAGTCTACACACACTTACGGATGACGAACTTGCCTTTACAATTAGAAGTAGAAGGAGTCGTGGTAGGCCTCCTAACCGTCGCGGACGACGCGGTAGATTCGCAAGGCTACCAGGGATTGTAGTAACTGCAGGTAAAACATGTGTTATTTCTCACTACTAATATTTGTGTTATATTTATTCATTGCAGAATTAAAACTGGTAATTAATTTGCCGTAATAATATTGATACATATATATTAGTACATTTATATATTTTCCCAACTTGCATGTTGTACATGTAATGTACGTACGTTATTTTTTTCGGGATTTTATCACGTTATAGAGAATTTTAATTGAATTAATTTTAAAAATATAAACGATTAATCTAAGAAATAATTAAAATGTAACGCAAATGGATCATTGCGGCATATATTAACTTATCGGCTAATGTATGAATTGTCTAAACTCTAAGCAATTAACAAAATATATAAAAGATATAATTGATTTTATGAATATTATTTTATTAATATGACAGTATTAATCGACTTTTAGTGGTGGCAATTGTTTTGTCTGTTTTTAATGTAACGTGACATCTGGAATAAAACAATAGGCGCGTAGAACAAACCCGCAGTAGCATTTGAATGTGATTGGTTCTTACTTTAAAACCAACAATCGATATATAGAATGTTGGTAGGTTGACAGCTCAGCAGTTGTTTTGCAAAACGCGCGACCATTCTTTTATGATAGATTATATTTATTAATGCGAATATTATGTTGATAAGTATTGTCATTATTCCAGGGCATACAAGCACTGAACAAGAAAATGAACAAGAACAAACGGAAGTGGTTTATACGAGTGAATCCGACCAGAATGAGACGCATAATGAAGGTTGGTATATACATTCTATACGTATTTCTATTCGTGCGATTAATATATATTATTATTGATTAAACTTTATCTGTATACTTTACAGATTTCGAAAATATTTTTCGTACACCAGAAGACGATTTTGGCGCTATTGGCTTAAGCGATAGCGAACAAACCGATCTACCTTTTCTCCCTGTTGCTGCTCTGACAGGTACAAATTCATCAAAGTCGCGCACCAGTGGTATGTGCTGCACATGCTTAAACGCCACTGCAGAATATATATTTATTCCATGTGGACATTTATGTATTTGCGATGATTGCCAAAAACAATTGGAAGATGAGAAATGTCCACTATGTCGAGAGACATACACAATTTGTATTCGCGCCATAACGACTTAATCGGAAATGCATACGTCACCATACGTGAGATTTTTTCCGCAAGCTATAAAACAGTATAAGTAAAAAATATATAGATATACGCAAGATTCTTATATCGAAACAGATTACTATTGGCGTATTCTCAATTGATAATTTTATTTCTTATATTCTAATAATGTAGTTTTTTTGCACTCTTTTACGTGTTTTTTTTTCCAATACATTTCATTCATTAGTTATTATTAATTCGATTTAGTGTATCATCGATAAATAGGAATTCGTGCATGTTGTTCGTTGAATAAAGTACTTTTCTAGTATTTGCATCCGATGCTTCGGTTGCGCTAAGAATGTAGACACATATATCTCGCATGTATGAACATATAAAATGTACGACGCGTTAAGAATCAAACGCGTAAGAAACGGAGTTCGCCTTATTATTCTTAACGGGAACGTTATTTTTGTATAACGCACCTCATACGTCTTGCATGTTACAGTTAATAAATAATGCGATAATTCGAAAAGTATAAAAGAGAATATCTAAATATATACCGCTCTCTTTAACACTATATACTTTTTACCACTATGATATGCGGTTGCGGATATGCAATGTTTTGCTGTTTTAGAAGCGCGTAGAAACAACAGCTCTTTTAATATTATCTTAAAATAGTTATTTTTATTTGTGCTCATATATTATATTTTTACTCGCGCGAATCCTCTTTGAGAGTTCATTCTTTAACGGAAGATTTTCTTCACTTTGCAAGTGAGAAATAGAGAGAGAGTGAGAAAGAGGGAGAGAGAGAGAGAGAGAGAAAGAGAGAGACTAATATATGAAAAGCCCATAATATACACATTATAAAATATATATTCTCTCGATCTATACATATATTTTTTTTCTTTATACGTACATATATTATAAAATAAAATACTAACGTATTGTTTAAAATTTTGTTATTTTTTCCCTTTGTTTATTATGCGTTCATCTTCGTATACAACTACTCACAACCATTATAGCTTGAGACTTCTAGATACTCGCCGAGGTCATATCCTAGATTGTGTAATGGCTCGTCTACAACAGCCGTAAAAGTATGCAGTAAGACGTGAGCAGTAAGCTATTGACCAACCACAGTCGATTATTCTTGAATTGTAAAAATCCCATTAGTCAACAGCTTACTGCGTACTGTTGCGGCTGTTGTAGAGCCATAAGAGGTTTTGTCAGAAACGCGAAAGACAACACGTTGAAAGATATATATAGTATTTCTTAGATGGTACTTGCAGATAAGAAGATATTTGGCTAAAGATACTGCACCTTAGATCGCTTTAGCACACTTATAAAATAGTCCGAAAAATGACCTTTTTTCTTAACAAAGTTTATAAGCTACACGACTAGGCTTCGCGTCACATTCATTTTTTGCGACTATTTATTAATTGTCAAGGGAAAATGTTAGCTTTCCGAAACATTTTATAATTGTGTTGAAGCGATCTGAAGTGATTTTTTTTCCTAATATCCTTTTATTTGTAAATGGAATGTGTTTAATATTCGATGTTCAACAATTAAGATAGAATAATGCTTACAGCGTTGAAAGCGTCAAGACGAACCCAGCCATAGTTGAATATTGTATTTAAGACCGTCTTAAGTACAATCTTAAGGTGTTTTAAACAAATCACAAAGGCCGGTATTCATAGTCGGTTCTTATATTTAAGACCGTCTTAAGTACAATCTTAAAATGTCATTAAGCTTAAGACGTTATGAACCAATCACAGAGCCGTATTAGCATCTTAAGACATTACTTAAGACGGTCTTGAAATAAGAACCGACTATGAATACCGGCCTAACTAATCACAAAAGCCGTATTATAGCATCTTAAGATATTATTCAAGACGGTCTTGAAATAAGAACAGTAGACTATGGCCGGTATTCATAGTCAGATGTTATTTCAAGACCGTTTTAAAGGCCAGTATTCATAGTCGGATCTTGTTTCAAGATCGTCTTAAGTAATATCTAAAGGCCATTGCACGTAACAAAGATTTAGTTTTAATCATAGGGCCGTAAGAATATAGACCAATCACTCTCGATTATTCTTCAAACGCGAGAAGAATAATCGACTGTAATTGGTCCGTTTTCTTACGGCCTTAAGATTACAACTACAACATTGTTACTTGCAATGGCCTTTAAAATGCTAATACGGCTCTGTGATTGGTTCATAACATCTTAAGATCGTACTTAAGACGATCTTAAATATAAGATATCTGACTATATGAATACCGGCCTAAGTAATGTTTTAGGGCTCAGACACAATGAAAAAACAAAGGAATAAAATAAAGGATAAAGAAATAAGGAATAAGGCATGTTATATCTCACTTTAATGTACGTGTACTGAAGTGAGATGCGACATTCCCTTATTCCTTATTCCTTTATCTTATTCCTTATTTTTGTCATTGTGTCTGAGCCCTTACGATGTTAATACAGCTGATTGGTTCACGACATACTGGCCTAGTTTACACCGATCTCTTGATACGTGTATCAAATAGTATATTTGAGCTGATCAGCCAATAATCAAACTTATTTACTAGTTATTTACTATTTAATACGCGTATCAAGTAATCGGTGTAGACTAGGCCACTAAGATTGTACTTAAGACGGTCTTAAACATAAGATCCGACTAATGAATATTGGCCTATTGGGAAAGAAAACATCCACCGCGGGAAAAGGAGCACTAGCGTAGCATAACAAACATGGCCGTCACATCGACATGCTGTATTAACATTATAGCTTTATATGGATAATGATGTGAAAAAAATATTATGTCACACGTGCATGGAAAGTGGCACATCCGCACGCGACGCGTGCGGGATGGACCACTTTCCACGCACTTGCAACATAAAATAGGGTGTGCAACACGTGCGTGAAGTTGAAAATTCCGGGTTCGGTGACCGCACTCGCCTTCGGCTCGTGCATCAACTCCGCACCCGTGAATTTTCATCTTCCAGCACTTGTTGCACAAATAACTATTCTGTTAATTTTACATGAAAAATGTTGACACTTTGTTTAGACACTTTGTGTGAATATATCTATGCATCACTAGGTCTGTTCGTGTTGCTTGCACTTTTTGCACTTAGAATCTTCGCTTTCTCTTTCTCCAACGCGTAATATATTTTTTAGTTTTAAATGCAGGAATATTTGGGAATTTCAAGCAACACGAGCAAATCTACTAACGTCAAGAAACATGATCATTTCGCAAAGTGTCCAAACAAAGTGTCAACATTTCTCATGTAACATAAACAAAATAATAATTTTTACATCATTACCCATATACAGCTAATGCTAAGGCCGATATTTTTATGTGCGTACGACAAATACAAGCATATTAATTGGACTGCAGGATGGAGAATTTCTAAAACTCAAGAACACTATCCTACAGTCAATTCGTCAAATAAAAAAATTTATTTTACAACTCGCATACGCGCCCGATCTTGAATCTGCAGGCTATGACGAATTAACATGCTGAAAAAATTTTTTCGAATTTCGTACTAGACATATATAAAATATCGGCAATACTGTCGACGCGGTGGCCATATTGACGCAAAGCTAAAGTACTAGATTTATAAAATACCGCAATCCACATTGGCCTAGTTTACACCGATCCTCTTGATACGCGTATGGAATAGTATATTTGAGCTGATCAGCCAATAATCAAACTAATTTACTAGTTATTTACCATTTAATACGCGTATCAAGTGATCGGTGTAAACTAGGCCATTGTCTCAATGCTTTAGCATTTGGAGCTAAAATGGCATCAAAAAGTGCACCAAAGTACACATTTATCATATTACATAGTGCGTATTGCACTTAACGTGTAGCTAAGTTAAGCCCCTTGCACAATAGGCGATAGCGATAGCGATAGCAACAGCGACAAAGTTGCCGACAAAGGTATAGCTTTGTCGGCAACCTTGTCGCTGTCGCTATCGCTATCGCTATCGTCTATTGTGCAAGGGGATTTAAGGCCAGCGCACGAACATTGCCGTAGCGTCTTATGGCTTCTGCACACAGAACGCGGAAACGCTTGCCGCGCGGCAAGAAGCGACGCGGTAGCCAATCAACGTGTTGCTTTTCCGTAAGAACCAAAAGTTATTGGCTACCGCGTTGCTTCTTGCCGCACGGCAAGCGTTTCCGCGTCCTGTGTGCAGAAGCCATTACGCCTTACGTGAGAATATTGCGTTAAGCGACACGCAAGCCAATCTTACGGCAACGCACGAAGAAAAGCGTAATGTAACGTACGTAACATAAAGCCCGGTCTACATAAACTGCAGTTCGCAAAACGCAAGACACGCGCACAATCTACATGTCAATCTAACCTCTTTGTGTATAGAGATTGACATGTAGACTGTACGTGTGTCTTGCGTTTTGAGCGCATAACGCAATATTCTCACGTAAGGCGTAAGACGCTACGGCAATGTTCGCTGGCCTTAACTTAGCTACACGTTAAGTGCAATTTTCAACCCTGATTCATGTGTGCGAAAACCGCGAAAACCCTTGTAATGCCTTGTATATATACGCTGTTTGTTTATGTAATGAATCCAAAATGGCAGATAATTGCGGTACTTTATAAATCGTGACTTTAGGCAAAGCTCTGCGCGAGCGCTTCTGGTGGCGAAATCTGAACTAGCATAAAGTAGACACAATGGGCGCGTTCAGCAGACACAACTGTTGAGTTCATCTTATCAACACTGCGTTGATTGGTTAGTTCCAAAAGTAAAAGTCAATCACGTTTGACTACTACTGAGCGGCTTGGTCTGCTGAACGCGACCTTTGGCCGCGACTTCTATCCCCACCAAGCGATCAGAAGAAAAAGAAAGAATTACAATTAAGGCTATGGCTGAGTTTCCACTGAGCGCGTCACGCGTCGCGTCATCACAAGTTAACCAATCAACACATCCAATTTTATTACATTACTTATGACGGGATCAAAATGGGATGTATTGATTGGTTAACTCGTGATGACGCGTGACGCATGACGCGCTCAGTGGAAACTCAGCCTATGTCTGCACCGTCATGCTTTCACGCTGCCTCTTACGGCAGGAGCCGGTTTATATCTATATAAAGCGGGTAGCACAGACTTTTGCATAACGCATAATGCGTAAACATAAGAAAATTGATTGGTCTATATATACATACATGTGCGTAAAGAAATAGACCAATCAATTTTCTTATGCTTATGCATTATGCGTTATGTAAAAGTCTGTGTTTCCTTCTTTAAGGCCATCGCACACAAAATGCATAGCTTAGCATAGACGTAGCATAAGACCGCTAAACCAATGAGCATCCAGCATAAAGTCGTCATATTAATTTACATAAGATGCTCATTGGTCCAGCGGTCTTATGCTATGCTTATGCAGCCTATGCAATTTTGTGTGCGACGGCCTTTAGTCTATAGTTCAAACTCCCAATAACAGACACCATTAAGGTCGGTATTCATAGTCAGATCTTATTTCAAGACTGTCTTAAGTAATGTCTTAAGACGCGAATACGGCTCTGTGATTGGTTAATAACATCTTAGGATTGCACCTAAGACGCGGGTCTAAAATATAAGAAACAACTGTGAATACCGGCCTAAAGGTTGGTTTATAATAGCCGTAACCGCTGATTTAAGCCGTAATTTTTAAGAAATTGAGCAATCACAGTGGAATGTGAGAAGAATAATTGACTGTGATTGGTCAATTTCTTAAAGATTACGGCTTAAATCAACGGTTACGGCTATTATAAACCAACCTTAAAACGTCTTAAAGACGTCATATCATAAGACGTCTTGAAGATATCTTAATGACGCCTTTAAGACGTCATTTGTCCCGATTTGAGACATGCATTTTGTCTGGGATACCACATTTTCTAAAAATAAAAAAGATATAATAATAAAAGGAGTCAGCGTAAAGTCTGTTTTAAGTCGTCTAAAATCAAGATTTCAATCGTGATAAAAAATCAGTAAATTTGGTTAATGTGACATCAATGTGACATTATTTTGACTTTTCTGTTCCCCTTATCCCTTACAGAAAAGTATTACTGACTAAATACTTAAAATCTCAGTGATTTAATACTGTCAATATTTATTTGGGAAATACTGGGAAAATACTGGTAGTGATAAATATTATAGGTAGTTATTAATACTACACAGAACTACTGGTGCTTAGTATTGAATTACTCACCAATATTTCAATTTCCGATATTTACCCGGCATAAAAAAAAATTATTTTTTTTCGAAATTTTATTACTATTTCCCTTACAGAAAAGTATTACTGACTAAATACTTAAAATCTCAGTGATTTAATACTGTCAATATTTATTTGGGAAGTACTGGGAAAATACTGGTAGTGATAAATATTATAGGTAGTGATTAATACTACACAGAACTACTGGTGCTTAGTATTGAATTACTCACCGATATTTCGATTTCCGATATTTACCCGGCATAAAAAAAAATTATTTTTTTTCGAAATTTTATTATTATTTTATAACTAAATTTGTTTCTTAAGATGCAGTCTATAATTATAAATATTTTCTCGTATTTGAAAAACACACTTACCTTGGTGGGATCGAACTCGGGACCTCTGGATCGTGAGCCAACTGCCTTACGTGGTAGACTACTTCTTAATTTGATGTAAGTGTTATATATAGTCTACATGTGTCATAACCAGCGCAAATATATAATTTTTCAAAAATTATCTTAAGAAACAAATTCAGTTTAAAAAGAGTAATAAAATTTTGAATTGGATATTATAAAATGATATCCTCAGTACTATTTCAAAACTTGTACACTTTTATCACGACGAATTAGTACAGACCTTCATATAAAATGTATTTGTGCCTTACTTTTATCTCTTTTCCTTAATATTATCAGGAATTACCCATTATAATGTTTCTATACAAATTGTAGTACTGGTCAGTGATTAATTTCACATGGAAGATTTAGTTCAGTACTTGAGTATTAATATTAAAATACTGGCCAGTGATTTATTACACATGGAATCCTTGGTTCAGTACTTCAGTACTAACATTGAAATACTCATCAGTAATTCAACACAAGTATTTATTACACAAGTATTTTTCACCTAGTATTAAATGCTTTCTCATCAGAAATTTAATACTAAGTATTCAATACTCGTCCTGTATTAAATACTACTTTCATAAATTACTGACCAGTAATAAAATACTATGCAATACTTGGATCACAGTGATTCAAGTACTAATAAATACTTAATTTTAGTATTATTAATACACAAAATAAGTATTTATTACTAACCAGCTAGTAATACTTTATGTGTGCAATGTGTTAATATAACGTTATGTGTGCAATGTGTTAATATAATTTTTTTATTTTATGTGTGCAATACGGCCATGTGTGCAATGTGTGTGTGTGCGCAATAAAGTCATGTGTGCAATGCGTATATGCGTAATAATATTATGTGTGCAATGTGTATGTGCGCAATAATGTCATGTGTGCAAAATGTATGTGCGCAATAATGTTATGTGTGCAAAGCGTATGTGTGTAATAACGTTATGTGTACAATGTGTTAATATGATTTTTTTATTTTATGTGCGGAATAATATTATGTGTGCAATGTGTATGTGCGCAATAATGTCATGTGTGCAAAGTGTATGTTCGCAATAATTGTCATGTGTGCAAAGTGTATGTGTGCAATACGTCATGTGTGCAATGTGCTAATATGATTTTCTTATTTTCATGTGCGCAATAATATTATGTGTGCAATACGTCATGTGTGCAATGTGCTAATATGATTTTCTTATTTTATGTGCGGAATAATATTATGTGTGCAAAGTGTATGTGCGAAATAATGTCATGTGTGCAAAGTGTATGTGCGCAATAATGTTATGTGTGCAAAGTGTATGTGTGCAATACGTTATGTGTGCAATGTGCTAATATAATTTTCTTATTTTCATGTGCGCAATAATATTGTGTGTGCAATGTGTATGTGCGCAATAATGTCATGTGTGCAAAGTGTATGTGCGCAATAATGTCATGTGTGCAAAGTGTATGTGCGCAATAATGTTATGCGTGCAAAGTGTATGTGTGCAATACGTCATGTGTGCAATGTGCTAATATGATTTTCTTATTTTCTTGTGCGCAATAATATTAGGTGTGCAATGTGTATGTGCGCAATAATGTCATGTGTGCAAAGTGTATGTGCGCAATAATGTCATGTGTGCAAAGTGTATGTGCGCAATAATGTTATGTGTGCAAAGTGTACGTGTGCAATATGTCATGTGTGCAATATGTTAATATGATTTTCTTATTTTCATGTGCGCAATAATAATGTGTCCAATGTGTATGTGCGCAATAATGTTATGTGTGCAAAGTGTATGTGCGCAACAAAGTCGTGTGTGCAAAATATTAATTATTATTATAATTTTTTTAATTTTATGTGTGCAATAAATTTATGTGTGCAATGCGTATATGCGCAATAATGTCATGTGTGCAAAGTGTATGTGCGCTATAATGTCATGTGTGCAAAGTGTTAATATGATTTTATATTTTATGTGTGCAATATAGCCATGTGTGCAATGTGTATGTGCGCAATAAAGTCATGTGTGCAATGTGTGTGTGCGCAATAATGTCATGT
Source organism: Temnothorax longispinosus (assembly GCF_030848805.1). Lineage (NCBI taxonomy): Eukaryota > Metazoa > Arthropoda > Insecta > Hymenoptera > Formicidae > Temnothorax > Temnothorax longispinosus. The sequence goes on along the minus strand of NW_027270220.1, from coordinate 131,355 downwards.
GTGCAATCTGCTTGTGTGCAATAAAGTCATGTGTGCAATATGTTTGGTCATGTGCGCAAACGTACTTTCGTACTTTTAACTATTACATGTGCGCAATAATGCTTGTAGGCAATCGCTCTGTAGGCAATCGGGAATGTCGGCAAACGAAGCTGTAGGCAAAATGTTGTGGGCAAACGAAGCTGTTGGCAATCGGGATTGTAGGCAAACGGGACCCCCCATTAAAAAGAGTTTATTTAAAAAAATTATATTAAGTCATCAATATACCTAATAGTGTCATTCGATGTCTAATTTTAATAATTTTTATATATTTTACTTCCCACATTTATAATAAAATCAGCCTAAATGTATTAAATTTACATTATTGTTTTACATATGAATATATAAAAAAGTATTATCAATAGAGATTATATATATTATAACATTGTTTGCACAAGCTCGCGCACAAGCCTGAACTCTAGAATTAGATAAGGAAGGAACAAATAATAAAGAATCCGTTTATTGAGAGAGAGATTGCGTTTAGTAATTTATGTAATTTGAAATGGCTAGATTGGGCAGAACTATACAAAGAATACCAACATTTGTTGCATAGAAGGGAAACTGCCCGAAAACCTTCCCAGTATTCGTGAACAAATTATTACAGAGATTATATAAAATACAATAGAAATACAATAAATGTATAAAACACATAAAAGAAACAAATCAATAGTTATTATAGTACAGTCCTTTCCTTTTATTTATGACAAAATATAATCGCATTCACTGATGCATTTCTTTGTTATGTAATCAGGTTCATTATCAAGGAAATATTAATAATATGTAAGCTCACAATTTCTATTGACGTAGTCAAAATAAAACAGATCACGTAATATCAAGAAAGGACTGTTCAATTATTCCTGCAAATCAATCAGAATATAAAATTCACTTCAAACATAATTGAAATAGTAACTGAAATAATGTATCAATCTTTGAATTCGTAATAATTAATTTTAATTGGCCTTTTACGATTTACCATATATAGACAGTTTGTTCTCGAACGAATAACTCATTTTCAGCAAAATCATGTAGTCAGTAAAAGAAAATAAAGTGTAAGAATTTCTCAATTTCTCATATTCATAGGCCTTTGGTTCTAGATTGACACATTAATTCACTTTAGTATGAACATAATAATTCAGAATTCGCAAAATACTTAGTAGAATGATTATCAAGTCATTGAGAAGTAACTTTTATAGTAACGCACGGAATTAGTCACTCGATAGTTATCACAACGCAAGAAACGATTAATATAATCTGCAATGAACGTATTCTCATTTCATATGTAATACAAATAAAAGTACATAATGTTCGCAAATTAACGTAATAAACTATAAGAGATATTGTCGAATCAATGAGAAAGAAATAATCGCACAAAGAAGAAATAAAGTTTTTTACTTGTCACGAAAATGGTTGCAACCGAACGATTCACTATTTACTTTACTTTAGACTGAGCTCAGTATTAAAAATCAGACTCGAGATAACTTTTTACTGTCTTTTTTTCAAAAGGCGAGGAAGTTTTCCTCTCACTTGCTCTCGTGATCTCTGAGAGGATTGATTATCTCTCTCGTAACGGTAGACGAAGGTCTAACGTTCCCTCTCTGTAACGGTAGACGAAAGTCTAACGTTTCCACTCGAGTATATTTAAACAGGTTACCTTTCATAGACGATAACATCACCTAGGATGCTCACACAATGAGTATATCAAAAAGGCTCAATCCTTATCTCTCTCGTTTATCCAAGACTTCGAAAGGGCTCGTGATTCCTGTCGAAAAGACTCTCTCGAACGTTGCAGCAAATGGCTGCCTTCCTTCGTTCCATGTGCCGGCATGGCTCGCCGGGACGGATATCCCTGGATTCCTCTCGATGACGATCGTAGTTTCCCGTATATTGCAGTATTGCTACGACGCACGATGTATCGTGCACGAGATCTGAGTAACGAATGCTCGCTCGCTCGGGCTGCGCGCCCCTCCCAACATGCTCAAGCATGCGCGGTAAACACGTGCCTCGCCGCCTGGGACGCAACGTTGTCGGCGCCGCTCGCGCGCTTTTTCCGCGAACTACGTAGAATGCGCGGCCCGACCTATTGTATTACAACCGCCACAGATGGCCGCAAAAAAGAACAACACAATCTCTCTCTCTCTTTCTCTTCCAACTTCAAACAAACATAATATTATTAAATACAATATTTATAAATTGATTAACGTATTTTACTTATTAATTTACTTTGATATACTGTTTTTACATTCTATTTATTCTTGTATTCTTGTCCATGATTTTATGTATATTTATTGATTATATATATTTATTGATTATGTATATTTATTGACTATCAATTGATTATTTTATGGCTGAATACTTTGTAAGTCAAAGCGTACTTAACGATTTTATTATGTGACAAATATATTTATAATTATTATTAATTTGATATCCTTTTTTGCTCATCTTCTTGGTCATATTTTGTAAATACGAGCTAATTCTTTGAATTTAAATCATTTTAATATGTTTAGCAAAAAAACATGTCTAATTCGGTGTCTTGAAAAATATTGATTGACATTTGCTAACTACCCTAAAATATAAAATTCACGGTAAATTATGTAATTGCAAATAAAAAATTTTGTATGCATATGTAACTATAAAAATTGATTTATTATATATATTCTAATTGTGTGTGTGTGTGTGTGTATGCTATAAAGACAATTCTTTAAAACAGCATGTATGTGATAATAAAAAATATTTAATAAATTTTAATTAAATTGATAGTATCTAATCTAATAAAAATATTAGATAATTTGCATTTTTCTCATTATTGCAGTCTCAAAATCTAAGTCGCATCGGAGGATTAAATGTTAAAGATACTGTAAGAAGAATAATGTATCGTGTTTTCACCAATGAAGTTGGCATGTGTTATTCCTGGGAAGAAGCTAAAAAGAAAAAAGCTTTCAAAAATTTGACTATTGCAACTACTATTTTTTGTAAATTTTATTAATTTCTGTTATATTACTATTATTAAATAGTTTTTATTAAGTTTTCTGATTCTGTCACGGATATTATTACTAATAATAAAGATTTGGAAATTAAGGCTCCTGGGTACTCGCTGCTTCTATCCTTATTGTTTGATGACGTCAGAAGCGGAATATTTTCGAAATGTGCTGAAGCAATCTAAAGTGTTATTTTATGAAAATATCTTTTTATTTGGAAATTGCACGCAAGGATTCTCAACGTGTTATTTCTTGTATCTGATGTCAAACAAGGACAGAAGCGGCGAGTACCTAGAAGCCTTAAGATGTGTTTTGCTAATTTGTGAATATTTTATAGCTGCCGTACGACATAACAAAAATACTCAGAACTGTACAGATTTGGAAATAATCGATGTTATAAAAGCATGGCTTGTTAGGAGCAAGGATCGTTTTAACAATAATAACAATAAAAATAAAGAAGTAGCTGACGAAGGAATAGAATCACTCAATAATGCAGAAAATCCGGATACACAAAGTTCGCAGCGTAAGGATTAATTCAGGAAGCATTTGAGATAAAAAAATATGTATGTTACTGTGCAATATGTAACTTGTCAAAGATATATTTACCGACTTTCTGTAGTTTAGGCAATATTAACATTTAAGATTAATTTTATAAGCATATTTGTTGCAATTCATTATAAGTTTAATTTGATTTAAAATTATTAGAAGCTTTGTTTTCCATATTTTATTATACAAAACATACACAAAGATTTGAAATATATGTATGTTTTCTATAGTTTGTCATAATTATTAACATATAAGGATAACTTTATAAGCATATATATGTTGCAATTTATTATAAGTTTAATTTAAAAGTTATTAGAAGCTTTGTCTTCCATATTTGTAATACGAAACGTACACGTACCTTGTAAACATAAATATATAGTTTTTTTTATGTGTATATGAATAAAATTATATTCTTTTTTAAACTGTAAATTTGTTTTTTTTTATAGGGTATATCATATACAGGGTATACGATATACCCTGTATATACATATATATATAAAGTGTATATCGTATGTATATATGTGATATACGAATAAATCCCCAAATATATACATAGATAGTGTAAATCACGTACGTTTTATATACACGTGTATATGCAAAAAACCCTCAATGCACATAATTTCGGTAACATTTGCATATTTATTTCACATCCTCTGTATGTATATTGCAGTACAAAAGTATATACTTGGATGTACGTACAGTGTATGTACATAACATATATCCTAATGTTTTATGGGTATATACATAGGTAGTATAAATCATATACGTTTGATGTACATGTGTATATACAAAGGACCTTTAATGTACATCATAGTGGTAACATTTGCACATGCATTACATATCCCAGATATGTACAGTGCATCACAAAAGTATATACATGATACATGTAATATACATGGATGTATATACAATGTATATATTGAGTATATCCTAATGTTTTGTGGGTGGTTAATATTACGAGTTTTTAAACATTTCATCCCTGCTTTATTTACAGTCGCCCATAATTTTTGAAATCCTTTAATAGTTGTTATCCAGTTATTCAAAGATGGAGTAGATACTGGTTTTTTTCTTTTTATCAATAAATTTAATATTTTGTAATTCTTTAATAGCATCATACCAGAAAGAATGGTGTGCACTATTTCTTGTTATAGCATTTCGCAATGGTGTATCTGATTTAATCTTCTGTCCATTAACGGAATCAAATAATTTGTTGAAAAAATCCAAAATATTGGCTGTTGCAAATCCTTCTTCCCTTGGTATTCGTAAGGGTCCGATGTTTGTATCTATATAATCTTTAAATACAGATTTTTTATTAATTTCTTCTGGATTGTTATTATATTTTTTATATTTAAAGAAAGATATTTAATTTAATTATATTAATTAATAATTATATTAATAAAAAATTCTATATTAAAAAATTTGAAATTTGAAGTACAGGCTCCAATGAAAATCCACGAATATAGAAACCGGGCTAACCAAGCGCGATAAATGATGCGCAAGTCTTTATTTTTTTTTACATATTTTCCAACCTATATTCGTAAAAAATTTGAATTACCTTTTATTTTGCTGTTGTATTCAATAAATGCTGACAGAGTTGCACTAAAAATTTGCGCTGCCAATTTAACTTTCATTTTCTTTATTTTATTTTTTTTAATATGTTGATCCGTTATTTTTCTTAATTGACGATTGAATATATTACTATGAATATCCAGGTTATAAGCAGTTTCTATAATATTCCACGAAGCAATTTCTTTTACGTTTGACTCCTTATCTATCATAATTTCAATATCTTTCTCAAGAAAATTATTCCGTATTTCTTTCAATAAATGTGGAGGATCGTACAACACAATAATCTTTTGATTATCCAAGATAATTGTTTCATCTGCAAATATAATGTTATGTATATTATTATACATGTTACATTAAGATATAATTTCATCTACTGCATTTTTACTTACCAAATTGTTCACCTTTTTTCAAACAGTTACTTCTTGAATCACTTAAGAACTGGTTAAGTGCAGCTACGTTTGAGGACCCTTGGTCACATATTGTTGCAACAATAATAAACCCAGCCTTTGTAATTTCATGGACAATTTCTTTAATATAACGCATTAATTGTGGAGTTTTGGTCTGGCTTTTGCAAAAATTATGTGACAATGGTATTTTCCAGCCGGTTCTTATACCTCTTAACATAAACACAAGCGCATGATCAGCTATTCTTTGTGTTCTTTTATGACCCCAGTCTTCAAAACCAATTATTTTTTCATTTATCTTGTCGTATTGTAAGTGAGGTTGTCACGAAATTTCATCCCACATGAGAATACATAATTTATCGATAACATTTGTTATTAACGATTGTTGATGAGAAAGATACGAAAATATTATGTTATTTATGCCTGCGTGTATTGGAACTTTTTGCAATAAACGTCTTAAAGTTCTGCTACTAGGTAGTGTAAATAATTGTTGCAGAAGTTTATATCCACTATGAGATTCTTTGTACGACAATGCCAATATCTTCTCATCTAAAGTAAATCTGATTCCCTACAGTATATAATGCAGAATATAGAAAATATAATAACAAAAGTATATAAAAAAGTATATCTAAAAGTATATCAAAAAATATATTAAAAATATGTCTAAAAATATATTTAAAAATATATCATAGAAGTATATTAAAAAGAATATTAAAAAATTCTAAATTTCAAATGTACAATTGTATTCATGTAAAAATGTATATATGATAATGTCTAATTGTATATGTAATATTTAATTGTATAATTTTTAATTGTATATATAATATCTAATTGTATAATATTTGTTATTGTTGTAAATTTCTTATTCTTGAGTGATTATGAAGGATTAACACCTATGTTTTCTAAAATTACCGAAATATGCTCATTATTACAAATTCTATTTAGTGCTAATTTAATTTTTGTACAGAATGTAGACAAATTTACCTTTGGGTGTTTTCTTAGATTTTTTATCTGCATATCTATAAACATCTTCTGTGTATTAGTTAGTGCTGAGTATTTTTTGAAAAAAATTAGACTACTAAATTTTGTAGCATATTTCAGACGTTGTTTATAATATAAAAGGTTCCTGCGCAAAGCATTATTCTGTATTTGAAACATTCTGCTTTTAGTGTATAGTCCTTTTGCTATTGGAGTCAAGTTATTTTTCCTCGTTATATTGCCAAGTATATTTCTACGACCATGGTTTGTACGATTAACACTTTTTAAAATTTCTAAGATTTCTGGATCAAACTGTTGTGTTTCTTCTTCAAATACATCAATATTTATATTGATTCTCGACGTATTTTCTTCTTGGACTTGCACCCGGGTGCCCCAAGCCACCCAAGCGCCGTTCAAATTCTTTCTATTTCACCCAGGTGGCGTCTGAGTGTATCGTTCAGATTCCCCGCCAACACACCCGGGTGAGGGGAGAAAGCACTCTGTCTCTGACATAGGGTGCCGGCGGGTAGATTTTGCCGTCGAGAGAAAAGTGCGCGAATAGCAAACTGAACTCTGAAGTGAGGAAGGGTGCTTAATTTTACAATATGAATTGCAAGCTCCTGGTCACGGAGAATGGTTCTCCACTTATTGAGAATAATAAACTGATCGTATGGAACGATGATGGTAAGTTGTTTACTGATGTGATTTTATTAACGTTCTGAACAACAGGAGGTTATAGTGAATGGTTTCTTCATCTGGGCCACATTCGACATAAGTCAAAATTTATGTCAACGTACAAAGAAATTCGTTATGTACTTTGCAACCGTTCGCCTAGCCGCGGAGCCGGGGACACCCGAGGGGCAGCAGCGACCATGGGAGCGGCGAAAACCCGTATTTTATTATGTTAAATGCCGGACAGGCGAGTCCGAAGAGCCCTTACGGCTAGCGTTCCTTGTAGAAGATCGCGGCGCGACAAGTAAAGGAACCGGGGCCTTATTGACCCCGGTAGACGAGCCGGAAGGGGATGACCGAACGAGCCAACGATCGGGCCCCGACAGGAGACCCGAGCGGAGGAGACAGGACCGGTCGCGGCGAAAATCCGGCGAAGGGCCCGCAAGATAGCGGGGACACGGATTGTCCCCCGCGAACGAGGGCACAGCGGTCCCAGCCGAAGGGTGGACCACGGAGGCCACCCAAGGGGAGCCCCCGAGATCAACCACCCGACCCGCGACGCGCCGGGACCACCGGGCGCGGAGATAGCGGGGACACGTAATGTCCCCCGCGCATAGGGGTACGACGGTCCCAGCCGGGGACCGAACAACAGAGTCCACCCAAGGGGAGACCCCAAGGTCAACCACCAGACCCGCGACGCGCCAGGACCACCGGGCGCGGAGATAGCGAGGACACGGCATGTCCCCCGGAAATCGGGGTACGAGAGTCCGATCCGGAAGCGGAGGGGTCGAAAGGGTTCGGAGGCCCTCCAAAGGCGCGGCGACACAGGCGGAGGCGCGCTCCGGCAGCCGGGGGCCGAGATACCCGGGACACGCGATGTCCCCCGGAACGCGGGAACCGCGACCGTCCGACGGGAATTAGCGGACGGAGCGTCACTGGGGGAGGCGCCAGGGAGGATCCCAAGGAGCAGCAAGACCACACGGCCGAACGAACCCCAGACTCAGGAACCAGGGGCCCGGGGTCCGAGAGGGCCCATGCGTATGCGTGCGAACACTTGCGAAGCCCGGCATGAGAACCACGGTCGACAGCGAACGCGAAAACACCGAAAAAATAGCGAAAGAAAAGAGAAAGCGTTCACCATCTGGCGTGGAAAAGTACTGCGACGCAGTAGGTACCGATGGTGGGAGCGACGGTCCCGAGGTGGGGACGCCGCGAGAGCCCGGCAACTCAAGGGAGTCGCTCGGATATCGTGGTCGCGGTAACACGTACTTAAGATTCGCTCGTACAATACGGACTTAGCGCGTAGTTTAGCGCAGCGATATATTACAACCAAGCACTCCCGCGTACATTCGCGTTAAACATAACTCGTATAAATATTGCGAGCGGTAAATACTTACCATTTATAACAACGTTCGACGAAAAGTGTCAGCGTGAAGCGCATACGGCGCGACAATCTTTGTAATCAACTACGACGATCTAAAATAAATCAATCGTTTGTTAATATACGCAGTGTCAAGTTAATTTGAATTACTTACCTGCGACTTACCTTGTCCCACGGCATCGATCCATCGTTGTCCAGCGGCGTTCCAGTATGCGATAAGGCGAGGATCTGGGACAATCAGCGGCAGTCGAGATCCATCCGGGGCGAGAAACTGAAAAGGAAATTGGTCGATTAGATAAACATACACATTTTCTACTTACCTGTTCCGTCGGTGGGTGGTTCCACGTTGTCCATCGGCGGAGGCAGCGTCGGGGCGGCGAGACATCCAGCGTCGAGAACCTGAAAATAAAAGAGAATTAATGGAGTATTGTTTCAACGCCGTACTATAATTTCGATACTTACCTTCTCGGTATATCAAGGTTAAACCGAGTGGCGACCGTTTGATAGGCAAATCTGGCTGAAATTTCATATTTTCGTGTGATCCACGTACCCAGAGAGTGACGTCCGGTCACATTAACGTAACGTAGCTTGTACGGTGGACTTATGCAATTTTTTGTCAATCTTCAAATGATTTATTTTTCTTTTATTTCAACAGATAATTGTCCAGTGTACCTTGATTTAACACCTGAAAATCTAGCATCTTTCAATCTGCGTGTTGAAATAAATTCCTCAGGCAAGTTATTGGTTTTACTAACTTCTGTTTTACTAAATATTGTATGTAAGACTATTTTATTCGACGAATCTTTAAAGATACATAATATATTAGTTGTATTTCTTATGCGACCCAGCTGGCCAAGTTGTTGTTTTTAATTGTTTTCTGATTTAATAACTTATTTCTCAAATAATATATTTATTGGTGAACAGGTGAGACTTCAGTGCCAGAAACAGAACTGTTGTTCGATGAACAGCCGTTGTAAATTCTGAAGAAAATAAAAAGTCAACAGTTAACATCTCTGGCAAGAAAGGTACGCATTTTTTTATATTGTAATTTTTTTCTTCTTATGCACTTTGTCTGCTTTATTCATTACCAATTCTTTTTTTTGCCACAGGTGCAGCGTCATGGAAAGATGATTATGCCGTTAAAACTCTCATTGACGAATGGAGAGGACATGAGAGCTATTTCAAGAGCACTACCATTACTAACAAAAAAGTCTGGGAAATGATAGCTAGCAAGTTAAAAAAAGAGAAATCATTCTGGAACTATACCGGACAGCAATGTGAAGACAAATTTAAGGACCTTAGCATACACTATGTAAAAGCTAAGGATCAGAATGAGAAGGGCAGTGGACTTCCAGTTGCTACATGCAAGTTTCATAACGAAATGGATGATGTTCTTGGCGATAAGCCAGCTGTGAAGCCTGTGTCCATAGCTTCAACACTAAAGAGGCGTAATGAATTTGATACTCAGAACTGTTCAAATGCATCTTCTGTACTCATAGGCAGCAGTAAAGGCGACAATGAGAATGGATGTATTTTTACTTCTAAATCTAAAAAAAAGAAAAGTATTACTGAGAAAGAAACATCGAAAGACTACTTACCATAAGAACAGAGGAATCTAAGAAAAAAGAAGAGGCGCAACAGAAGAGGCACACTGAGCGTATGGAGCGACAGGATCGTGCCATTGAGGTTTATCAAAGTGCAATGAACCGACTCCTAGAGAAGTTATAGGAGTTGTAAGTGGTGTATAGTTTTTCTCTGTTTTGACAATGTGCATTACTTTCTTTAATTCTTTTCTTGTTTTTTGTTGTAGAGTTCCATATTATTGAAGCACTTGACACTTCCGTTGGCTACTAGAGAGACCAAGAAGGTCTATGACCAAAAATTAAATTAATGTATGATTTCGTTATTTGATACAATTCTCCAGCTAGTCTGAAATGATTTCCGTTTATTGTGCAATTTTTGTTTTATTCCTAATTTGCATTTACTCTTAATAGCACTCTTATTATTATTTAGTAGTATTCTTTTTTCCCTATATTAATCATTAATAGTTTAAGTACTTCAGTCTCTTAAGTTGTAAAAAATCAAACTCACATAATTGTGTGAAATTAATTGTATATAATTATAGAAGGGTTTGATTTTTTAAGGATTGGTCCTACCTCAAATATTTTTAAGATTTTTTTTAAATATTGTCAACTTATGTACCTCCTATATTTTTATGTTAAAGGTATAAAAGAATTTAGACATGATTTAATAGTAAGAATGTAGGATATTAATTATCATACAAAAGATATAGGAGTTACATTTTTTTGTGATTGATGCTACCTCAAGTATTATTGGGGTTATTAGATTCTTTGCATATGTTGTCAATTCAGGTATTTAATGTGATTTAATGATTAAAGACTGAGAAACACTTTGAGTTATGTTAACCCTTAAACACATACTGTCCAGTCAGTACCATCAATACATAACGTGGGTATGCCATACCCGACTCGCGTATTTCAACTGTAACTTTGCGTCTTGTGCATCAATTTTAACTTCTTTTTTTTTAAATTGTGTGCCAGACTGTAAGGAAGAAGACCATGTAAATTATATTGTGATTTAACGTTTATCTTCAAAGATATTTGCAAATAAGTCGAATGAAGTAGTAAGCAAATTGTGCAAAAATCACTTTATCTTTAAAAATTCATAACTTAAAAAAAAACCGATAAAGACATTTCATAAACGGATCTTAAAAGTACAGAAATGATAGTATATGAAAAAAAATACGTCATAATTATTTGTTCCAAAAAGTATAATTATTTGACATGGTGAACTTGGACAATTTTTAACTTTTTTGGAGCATTTCAATCACGTGAAAAAAAATCCTGTAATTTTGGAATTAATTTATAAAAACTTTTAAGACTTTATGTCTAGTTTTTGCGATTGATAAACATAATTTAAAAGTTAAATTTGGCTTTAAAAACTTTACAACAACAAACTGGTGGATATAAGAACCATACATATATTTAATTATTTTACAGAAATAGGTTAAAAATAATTTAAAATTACAATATAATTCTTTGAAAGTAATTTATTTTTATAAAAAAAAATGTATTATACCGAACAGTGAGTACATATTTTTGCCCTGTGTACTTTGCACATTGGCAATTCGCATTTCAAACATTTGTACATCGTATAAATGAAATAACATAACTTGAAATAATCCGTATTGTAAGATTATAACCTCAAATTATTTGATACATTGCGGTAAATAAATAAAAGAAAATATCTCAAAAAATTTCACTAACACATAAAGTGGGTATGGCATACCCGAAACAAACTTTCTTACTTTTTTGCTCGGCTTCTACGGCGAGTCTGACGCTGTTTCAAATTCGACGTTCAAGACAAAACCTCAAAGTTTTTTTACACGCCCATACCGGACCGTTACAGTCATCTGATTAAAGAACCGACCGGGTATGGCATACCCAACATATGTGTTTAAGGGTTAAGGATATATATATTTTTTATAATATATAATTTTAAATATTAGTATAATTTGTGTGCACATACCTTATAAATAAATACGGTAATTGTTTAGATGGGGGGGACCACCTTGGATGACCTTGATATTTTAGTATGTTGTCAAGGTCACCCTCCTGAGTGACCTTCAGAAGGTTTTAGCCCGCGCTCGTTATTCGTTAAAAAGTTATTAACAAAAAATGTTTCGAAAATATAGCAGTTATTTTAAGTGCTGAGAGGCATAAACGACTAATATTACGTTTTTCTTTAAAGCAGAGAATACTTTATTTCGCGAGAAAGTCGCTGCTTTACCAAAACACAACATTTAAAGTAGTAAATTGTTGATAAATTGAAGTCTTTTTGTTAAAGCAGAGAATACTTACATGGGTTAGATGATGAACGCAACACTGGCTACTTCACAATTCTACACAATAACACGTGTTTATTCGTAGCTCGAACGACGAGAATGGACGAGAACAAGAATACTGAATTTACGTGATCGAGCGAGTAGAAAATCTGGATTTTAGTTCCAAAAAATCCGTCTATTCGCCTAGATGGCGCAGAAATACAGTTTGATTTTGATATAGGAGAGTGTCCAAACCCTGACTAAGAGTTCTGTTTAAAACTATTAATAGTATTAAGCTACTCTATCTATAGATTAATATATTTTTTCTACGAGGTTAGTTTTGTTATATGTACTACACTGCTACTATTACTACTACTGCTAATAGGGCGACGGTGTGGTCTAGTGGTAGAGCGCCAGACTCGTAATCTGAGGAACCAGGTTCGAGTCCACTAGAGCCATGAATCATAGAAAAGTATTTTCCGAAAAAACCGCGCTCCTCCGTGCAAGATGCGGAGAAAACTGGGCTCCGTCTTTTGGAAGAGATGTTAAACCGTTGGTCCAAAGGAAGAAACAGTAAGGTAGTGGATAAATTGGAGGTTAGGGTTGGGTACGTCCCTTCAAAACGCCCTTTAAGGCCCCTTGGGGTATATAAAGTAAAATTCTTTATCCTTTTTGAAGTAAAACTTCTTTAGGCACGGTAGTGAGTTCGATTCGCGACACGAAATCACGAATTTCGCGACACGAAAAGTGTAACGAAAGTTTGACCAATAGGTGTACGGCGTTGGCGAGACGGCTCCCTTCTTTTGGTACGGTAGTAAGTTCGATTATGCGACACGGAAAAGCGACACGAATTTCGCGACACAAAAAGTGTAACGAAAATTCGACCAATAGACGTACGGCGTTGGCGAAACGGCTTCTTCTTCTGGCACGGTAGTAAGTTCGATTATGCAACACGGAAAAGCGACACGAATTTCGCGACACGAAAAGTGTAACGAAAATTCGACCAATAGACGTACGGCGTTGGCGAGACGGCTTCTTCTTCTGGCACGGTAGTAAGTTCGATTTTACGACACGGAAAAGCGACACAAATTTCGCGACACAAAAAGTGTAACAAAAATTCGACCAATAGGCTTTTAACTACCCGGGAAAAAAAGATTATATATAATTATATATTATATATAATCATATATGAACTTATATAATGATATTATATATGTAAGTAAAAATATATATAATTATATATGACCATATATAGTTAATATATATATTAAAAAAGAACTGTTAACTTTTTTCGATAATAAAGCATTAATAAATTAAGATGTATATTTTTTCAAAAGCTGTAGAATTAAAAGTGAAATGATTTATATAATCATATATAGGGTGCGTTCGGGGAGACGCTATTAGCGCTACCTAGCGCTACTGGCTGTTCGCGGAGCTCTATGATAGCGCTACCAAACGCTGTCGTGACGTCATTACTGGTAGTGTTATACGTCATAACTACTCGCTACCAATGCTCTTCCTTCCGAGTGCATTAATAGCGTTAGCGTTTACAGGCTCTATAAACAGCGCAATAGTGAATGGTAGTGAATTGCGGCCCGGCGCGGCGGCGTTTGAAGCAAAATAGTTTGGCGGCGGCAAAGTTTGCCGATAATTTTCTCTTTCAGCGGCGGCGGAATTGGCGGGTGATAATTTATCAGCGGCGACGGCGAACGGCGGCGTTATATACCGGGTTTGTCAGACCACCCGTCCCACCCTTTTAAAACGTAGGGATGCACTTGTACGAAAAAATGGCTTAGACAAAATTTGCATGGTTTCGAGGGATCTATCTGACGGTGACCTTGAATTTGACCTTGAGGTCGACCTTGGGCATAAATCGAGGTCAAAGTAGTGTTTTTCAAATGTAAACCTGTATTTATGAGTTCAGAAATGAAAAGAGCGGAAAATTTCACATACGAATACGTTATTAAGTCAAGGTCAAAATATCCTCAGAGGTCGTGTGGAGGTCAAGTTTTCAAGACTACCCGTCCCACCCTTTAAAACGTAGGGATGCACTTGTACAAAAAATGGGTCAGACAAAATTTGCATGGTTTTCGAGGGATCTATCTGGCGGTGACCTTGAATTTGACCTTGAGGTCGACCTTGGGCATAAATCGAGGTCAAAGTAGTGTTTTTTCAAATTTCTAAATGAAATAATCAGCGCCGCCTGTATTCGCGTTACCCAAGGTGTACCACGAGGAGGTCACAAGGTCGGACTTACACCTCGTCGGGGTGCTTTTTAAGGTGGTTCCCCTTGCCGTCACCTCGTCGGGGTGCTTTTTTAAGGTGGTTCCCCTTGCCGTCACCTTTGTGCGTACGCATGTTATTCAGTCTCGATGTTCGAAATATCCACCAATATGCATCAATACAGGCTGTTACCCTGCGTTGGAAATCATCCGTCGCCCGACGAATTTCGGCAGTATCTAGAGACTGAATGGCTTGGCGAATTCTGTTCCTCATGTCTTCTGCAGTGGTAGGTCGTTCGCGGTATACGAGGTCTTTTATTCTTCCCCATAAATAATAGTCTAAAATTGTAAGGTCCGGTGATCGCGGTGGCCAATTATGTGGACCGTATTTGCCTATCCATCGGCCGGGAAATGTACGGTTCAGTTGATGACGAGCAATGACAGACGTGTGGGCGGACATCCATCCTGTTGAAACCACATATTTATACGTAATTGAAGTGGAACATCTTCAAGTAAATGTGGAAGTTCGTTTTCGAGTAAATCGACGTATACCAAACTGTTCAAGTTCTCTTGAAAGAAAAATGGTCCGACGATATGCGTATCAATAATTCCGCACCAAACATTCACTTTCCAGAGATGTTGATGATCCAATTCTCGATACCAATGTGGATTCTCTTGTGCCCAATAACGAACATTATGTGTGTTCACTTCGCCGTCACTTTTAAAGGTGCACTCATCAGAAAATAAGATACTTCTATGGAAATTAGGTAATTGTTCAGTAATCCAATTACAGAATATCCGTCTTTCTCTATGATCGTTCAATGTCATGGCCTGGTGAAGTGACATCCGATATGGGTGGAATGAATGTTCTCGAAAAAATTCGACTGATAGTGGAAATACTTACTCCACTATCTCTTTCTCGACGCATCAGAGAATCGTGCGGATTTACAAGGGCAGACGCCATTATATCAGGTGCTCTTACTGAACGAACTGGTCGATGAATTTGCCTTCTCTTATTGTGGTCCGGCTGAACGATACCTTTTACAATAATTCGACGTTGTAAACGACTGAAAACTTTGCGCGAATGTGGTGTACGATCGGGATATTCATTTTGCCACATTCTTTCAGCTGCTCGAAAACTTCCAGCTCTACCCAACACCGACAACATTAACGCAGCTTCTTCGTTCGAGTAAGGCATACTTACAAATTAATAATAATCCTCTAATTATTATGCCTAACTACTCGAGTACCGAGGTATAACGCGCAACCTTTCAAATTTTCGTTGTTAAATTTATTTTTACATCACCTACCATAAAATTAATCGTTTAAACTTAATTTTATGGTAGGTGATGTAAAAATTCTTTGTCGTGACGTTATTTGATAGCGCGTTTAGTACCTATAACGCGAACCTCAGAAACTCGTCCGAGTCTTCCCAGAAAAATCATTTGCACAAAATTGCTATCGTTCAGCGTCGGTAGAAACTACGAAAATTTGCTGTACTCAGAAGAAGACACAAAGTAATTGTCACGAAAGAGCACCCTTACATACCCTTCCTAAAAGTTAAAGCTTAGAATTGATAGTATTACGCAACTCGTCACAATTTACATTTTTTATAAGCAACACGGTTGTAAGCAGGTCACAAAGTTATCGTACGTCGGTTGTAAGCCAGTCGTCAACAATCACAAGGTGGTCGTAAGATTATAATAAACGGTCGTAAGTTGGTCGTAAGCGGTCGTAAGAAGAATAAAATTAATCGTTTAACAACGAAAATTTGAAAGGTTGCGCGTTATACCTCGGTACTCGAGTAGTTAGGCATAATAATTAGAGGATTATTATTAATTTGTAAGTATGCCTTACTCGAACGAAGAAGCTGCGTTAATGTTGTCGGTGTTGGGTAGAGCTGGAAGTTTTCGAGCAGCTGAAAGAATGTGGCAAAATGAATATCCCGATCGTACACCACATTCGCGCAAAGTTTTCAGTCGTTTACAACGTCGAATTATTGTAAAAGGTATCGTTCAGCCGGACCACAATAAGAGAAGGCAAATTCATCGACCAGTTCGTTCAGTAAGAGCACCTGATATAATGGCGTCTGCCCTTGTAAATCCGCACGATTCTCTGATGCGTCGAGAAAGAGATAGTGGAGTAAGTATTTCCACTATCAGTCGAATTTTTCGAGAACATTCATTCCACCCATATCGGATGTCACTTCACCAGGCCATGACATTGAACGATCATAGAGAAAGACGGATATTCTGTAATTGGATTACTGAACAATTACCTAATTTCCATAGAAGTATCTTATTTTCTGATGAGTGCACCTTTAAAAGTGACGGCGAAGTGAACACACATAATGTTCGTTATTGGGCACAAGAGAATCCACATTGGTATCGAGAATTGGATCATCAACATCTCTGGAAAGTGAATGTTTGGTGCGGAATTATTGATACGCATATCGTCGGACCATTTTTCTTTCAAGAGAACTTGAACAGTTTGGTATACGTCGATTTACTCGAAAACGAACTTCCACATTTACTTGAAGATGTTCCACTTCAATTACGTATAAATATGTGGTTTCAACAGGATGGATGTCCCGCCCACACGTCTGTCATTGCTCGTCATCAACTGAACCGTACATTTCCCGGCCGATGGATAGGCAAATACGGTCCACATAATTGGCCACCGCGATCACCGGACCTTACAATTTTAGACTATTATTTATGGGAAGAATAAAAGACCTCGTATACCGCGAACGACCTACCACTGCAGAAGACATGAGGAACAGAATTCGCCAAGCCATTCAGTCTCTAGATACTGCCGAAATTCGTCGGGCGACGGATGATTTCCAACGCAGGGTAACAGCCTGTATTGATGCATATTGGTGGATATTTCGAACATCGAGACTGAATAACATGCGTACGCACAAAGGTGACGGCAAGGGGAACCACCTTAAAAAAGCACCCCGACGAGGTGACGGCAAGGGGAACCACCTTAAAAAAGCACCCCGACGAGGTGTAAGTCCGACCTTGTGACCTCCTCGTGGTACACCTTGGGTAACGCGAATACAGGCGGCGCTGATTATTTCATTTAGAAATTTGAAAAACACTACTTTGACCTCGATTTATGCCCAAGGTCGACCTCAAGGTCAAATTCAAGGTCACCGCCAGATAGATCCCTCGAAACCATGCAAATTTTGTCTGACCCATTTTTTGTACAAGTGCATCCCTACGTTTTAAAAGGGTGGGACGGGTAGTCTTGAAAACTTGACCTCCACACGACCTCTGAGGATATTTTTGACCTTGACTTAATAACGTATTCGTATGTGAAATTTTCCGCTCTTTTCATTTCTGAACTCATAAATACAGGTTTACATTTGAAAAACACTACTTTGACCTCGATTTATGCCCAAAGTCGACCTCAAGGTCAAATTCAAGGTCACCGCCAGATAGATCCCTCGAAACCATGCAAATTTTGTCTAAGCCATTTTTTCGTACAAGTGCATCCCTACGTTTTAAAAGGGTGGGACGGGTGGTCTGACAAACCCGGTATAATACATTTTTTTAACAATTTTAATTTTTCATAAATAATATGAACAAAAATAGCAAACAATAAATACTCAGCACTTGTTTTCAAAATACGATCACTTTATTAGAATTACTAATATCTTTTCTTTCACAAAAAAAAATAAAATTTATCTTAAAATGTTATTCCTGACTATCATACGTAACAAAAATAAAATGTAATTCACTGTATAACCATCAGATATCAGACTTCTTTCTCTCTTACTTATTAAACATTTCTTCACATATTAAGTTGTATAAATAATATGAATAATATAACTTATACTTAATGTAAAACTTATTTTACTGACTTTAAATACATATCTTTTATTAATTTGAAATAATTATCGAGAATAAATAATATTTTATTAGATTTTGATTATTTTAACGAAGAACGTTTTGCTGTGATAAGCAAACCTGCAGAAGAAAATGCGCGTTCAGATGCTGAACTTGTAATCGGTATGGCATAAATGCAGCATACCAATTTGTACAAATTCGGCAGTGACAACTTCATTTTATTCTACCATTGTAGAGGATCTTCGATAATAGATTCTGACATATGTAAATACTTTTTAACTTCGACAAGAATAGGATCTTCAGAAGGAATAATACTTGTATGTTTCGCAGCCAACTCCAATCGTAATTTTTTAACTCCAAGAAGCTCACACGACTTATTAAAATAATCAGCTTCTTTATTAGATGCCATATTATGAAAAAGTAAAACTAAACGTGAGAATCTAACTTATTATATTGTTACGCCCGTGCTGGACACTGAGTAGAGAAGTCGCGGAAAGCTGTGAAGCGCGCTCCTTGACACCGGGAGTTTGTTGATGGATTTATTGATTTTTTGTCTGGCGGATTTTTGGAATCCGCACGCGTTCTGTTTTACGAGCTTGGAATAAACGCATTTCTTAAGTTCTTTTGAGTTCTTTTTCCTTTTGCGAGTTCCGCGAAATACGTGCGCGAGTGTGGAGTGCGCGATAGTGTTACGGCGGCGAGCTTACTCGACGAGCGTAACATTTTGGGGGCTCGTCCGGGATACGAGGCGACGAACGCAGTATCCCGAACAGGATGACGACCACGCACACCCCGCCGAGGACCCGTTCGCAGGCCGCGGCGTCGGCAACAACGGAGGCGGGCGCGACCCATCCGCAGGATGCGGGGGCGACGGAGGCAGAGGCGGGCGCTTTCGAAGCTGTCTACTTGGAGCTTCAAAAGCTGCGCCAGGAGCGGCGGCTGGAGCAGCAGGAGCAACAGCTTTTCCGCAGCGAGTTGGAGGCTCGCCTGAAGGAACGCGACGCTGCGGTGGCACGTCTTCAGGAGCAACTCGCCGTACATCAGCTAAGTCCCTCCAATAATGTTTCTCGCGGCGAAATTTCGAATGAGGCGACGCGTGAGATAGGCGCGGGTGAGGGCGCGTGTGCGGGGCGCGCCGCGTGCGGAAATTCGGTCGAGCCGCTGCGTGTGATGGGCACGGGCGAGGGCTCGTGTGCGGGGCGCACCGCGTGTGGAGGTTCGAGAGAGACGTCGCTCGGTTATAAATTAAAGCCCGACACGTTCGACGGGAGTGTTCCTCTGCGCGAATATTTAGCACAGTTCAATTTAATTGCGCAAGCGAATGGCTGGGAGGAATCTTCGAGAACCGTGGCTTTAGCCTCGAGCTTAAGAGGGAAAGCGCGTGCCGTATTGGATGGGGTAACCGAATTCGAAAGCCTTCGCTATTCTGAATTAAAGGCTAGGTTAGAGTTGCGTTTTGGCGAAGCGCATATGTCTCAAACGTTTTACACCCAGTTCACTAATCGGAGACAAAAACCCGGAGAAGATCTGCCCGTTTTGGGAGCGGATTTAGAACGTTTAGCGCGTTTAGCCTATTCGGAATGCTCGGCCGAGGTGCGAGATAAGATTGCGTGCGCCCAGTTCGTTGCGGCGCTTTCTGACGGTTTCGTAAAACGAACTCTTCAGTTAGAGGGATTAACTTCCTTGAGAGCCGCCATAGAGAGAGCCATGGCAATAAAAGTCATCCAAGCGAATAGTTTTTCGCGGAAATTTGAAAGTAAAGATCTCGGAAAAGGCAGAGCTGGGAACGAAATTAAATCGGCGGGGAATGAGAAAGATGAAAAGAGTTCTGCAAATTTTAAGAAGAATTCGGGTTTCAGGACGAGATTCGGGCGTGAGGAAAAGGAGTGCTGGCAGTGCGGTGCCAAAGGGCACTTTCGGTCGGAGTGCCCTTCTCTAACTACGGAAGAGAAGGGAAACTCGGAATAGCCGAGCTCAGCGGGGCATGTTCGGCTCAGGGGTGCAAAGGCCCTGCGAAATTAAGTAGAATAAGTAGCGGGTTAAGTGATTTTTGTTTTCGCGGCCGAGTTAATGGCCGGACTTGCATCTTTAGAATAGATACGGACTCCGATGTGTCGGTACTTAGGGAAGATTTTTTAGGTCCTTTGAAATCACCCACTCCTGTAGAGAGATATTTCTTGACCTATCCAACGGGAGAAACGGTTCCTGTAAAACATAGAGTGGTGGTTGAAATCGAAATAGGGAAATTTTCTTTGGATTTTCCGGTAATCATAGCGGCCATAAAAGACGAGTGTATTTTAGGAGCGGACTTTCTTTCAAAAATAGGGGTAGGAAGCGTTTTCTCTTCGGTTTTTGAGGAAACGGTGTCAAAGTGTCAAGAAAACTTTTTCTGTTCCCGAATTTGTAGTTTTGATAGGGGGATTCCTTTTTTTCTTAAAGAATTCTTTGAGAAAAATTCCGAAACTCTCAACGCTTTTCAAAAGGAGCAGTTTGCTGAATTGGTGATCGAGTTTCAAGATGTCTTTTCGGAAGATGTGGTTGCAGGAAATTGCTCCGTCGTTGAGCATGCTATTAGGGTGAAAAATTCTTCTCCGATTAAACAGGCTCCTAGGCAAATTCCACTGCATATGCGAGAAGAGGTGGAAAAGATTTTAAACAAAATGAAACAACGTGGTGTCATCGAAGAATCTCATAGCGCCTGGGTTTCTCCAGCTGTTTTAGTTAAAAAGAAAGATGGAACGATTAGATTCTGTATCAATTTCAGGAAGCTCAATGCCATTACAGAAAAAGATTCTTATCCTATTCTCAGGATAGATGATCTTTTTGATCGTTTATCCGGAAATTCCTGGTTCACCACCTTAGATTTAAAAAGCGGCTATTGGCAGGTGAAGTTTCGTCCTCAGGATAGGGAGAAAACGGCCTTCTCTATAGGAAATGGCTTATGGCAGTTTACTGTAATGCCATTTGGATTATGTAATGCTCCTGCTACCTTTGAGCGATTGATGGAGCAGGTTCTTCGTGAGATATTGAATAAGATCTGTATGGTTTATTTGGATGATGTCATCATCTATAGTAAAACTTTCAAGGGAATGCTGGCAAATTTAAGGGAAGTATTTCTTCGTTTACGGGGTGCAAATTTAAAACTCAATCCA
This sequence comes from Temnothorax longispinosus, assembly GCF_030848805.1. NCBI lineage: Eukaryota > Metazoa > Arthropoda > Insecta > Hymenoptera > Formicidae > Temnothorax > Temnothorax longispinosus. The sequence continues at coordinate 109,722 of NW_027270220.1, read as the reverse complement.
AAAAAATGTACTTTCTTCGGGAGAGAAGTGAAATATTTAGGCCATGTCGTTTCAGAAAGAGGAATCTCCACTGATTCGGAGAAAATTAAGACCGTTCAAGAGTGGCCTATTCCTCAAAATAAGATGCAAGTGCGAAGCTTCTTGGGACTCTGCTCTTATTATAGGAAATTTGTGAAGGGATTTTCTCTTATTGCTAAGCCATTTTCTTTAACTGAGAATCTTAGAAAATTTGTGTGGGATGGGCGTTGTCAGGAAGCTTTTGAGAAGCTTGAGAAATATCTGATTCTTGATGTACTAATCTGGAAACCATAGAAGAGTTTACTGAATATTACATTGCTCTTGAAAAAGTATTGAAAATATTGCTATTTAAAAAATTTAATGAAACAGAATTTTTTACCTCTGATATTTTTTTCAAATAAATTATTAATTTATCTCTAAGATATTTATAAAAATCAATTTAATAATTATAATAATTTAATAATTCATTGAAGTTGTAAATTAATAATTTCGCATCACATTCCGTGTAAATTAATAATTTCACATTAAATTTATACTTTACAAAACATCGTCATTTTAAGCTTGAAAATTTTAATTATTTATCTATAAGATCAATTATGCTAAATATAAATAAATAAATAAGAATTAAATAATAAAATTTCTTAGTATAACAATTTATTTACTCTATACTGTCATCGTGCGGACGTTTTATCGCTTCGGTTAATGGACGACTAATTAAATGAACATCTTTAAATGTTGAATCAATGTTGAAGTAGATCCATGAGTTTGCAGCACCGAATCGCAAATTAGGCACGTTGCCAATTTTCCATCTGCAGCTTTATCACAATGTGCCCATACCAACTCCTTTCATGTTTAAATTTCCTAAAATATTGGTAAAGAACCGAATAAAAGAATATATTCAATATACCCATCAAGTGTGTAGGGGAGAGTGAGGTAATTGCAAACACCTAAGGAAAAAGTTAAATAAAATGACGATTATTATCAATTATAGGAGTTTTTATTTTAAATAATACTCCAGTTATTTGGCTTCAAAGTTCAAAGTTCAAACTACAATAATTAATAATATTATATAGATAAACATAAACTATAATTTGAAAGTCTTTCGTATTGGGTTTCTTCTTCTGTTAATTTTGGTATTTCTTGTTTTCTTTTTTTCAATTTGTTTTTCTTTTCTTTTCTAAAACTTCTTTTATAGCTGTTAGTCAATAATATTTACCTTTACGGGCGAAGTGCGTCCTATAATCACGTGTTATTGAGCGACACGAACTGACTGAAACGTATGTCGGACTATCGCTAGGTGCGAGAAAGTGGGTGTTACTTATTCTAATAAACCCCACTGTCCCCTAAATCACTTTTGAAATCTAGAATCCATGAACCTTTATTTATTTTCTTCTACGTTCTACACTATGATACGGAAGTTTATATAAATCTAGATTCTTTGGTTCGAAAAGTCTCAATTATCATTTTTTAAAGTCTAAACCTACATAATAAATAGAAATAAATAATTTTGAAAGTTTTTAATTTACAGGAAAAAACGCCATTTATTAAAAATCAAAATTAAAATTCTTTAACTACAATAAAAACTATTTTAGCCACTGTTTAACGAAATTTTTGCAAAAAACAAGTTTTTGCGACAAAATTTAATTAATACCAATATAATATTTGTACATATTTTTAAATATAGAGTATAAAATGTATGAGTCTAATTATTACTCTCGAATATTACTAAATAGTAAATATTATTCTTCGAATCTTTGAATATTCGAAGCTTCAAAAAAGTGACAATTCTATAATGTTAATAACAGTCAATCTGATCATTTCTCATCTGCTGAAAGACATTCAGTTTCACGGGATCGAAATTTCGAAATACGCTGAGATAACCAAAGTGGCTATCTTTTCTAAGAAAAGGTTAAATCGATTTAACATGCCTTTTCTTATCAAAGATAACCACTTTGGTTATTGGATATTGTCAGCTCTTTTCCACGTTGCTGATTGGTTCTCTCGCTGTGCTAACTGCTTGAGTGGCTGTCATCGCGAAGTTATATGATAATTCGTATAGAAGGTTGTTATTGCAATTTATTTTTAGAAAGTAAAAAATGACAAGCTAAATAGCGCACGCGAAGCGCTTTGCAATTATTTTTTATAATATAAATTTTTTTTACCTCTTCAAATAAGCAGTAAAACATTGTAAAAGTTTTAGAAACCTCAACTGCATTATTGTCAATAAAAAAATTTATAAAAATCTCCTTTTTTCTAGCCTCCTAAAACCAGAATCCCCTTTAACACATTTTTGGAAACTTCGAACCTTCGAAGATTCCTTCGTTTCTTCGAAGTCTTTCGAAGCTTCGAAGCTTCGAAGCTTCGATCCTTTGAAACTTCGTTCCTTCGAAGATTCCTTCGTTTCTTCGAAGTCTTTCGAAGCTTCGAAGCTTCGAAGCTTCGAAAAAGTAACAGTCCTAGTTGTAAACCTCGAGGAAGTAGACGAACCCGAAGTGATAGACTTAGAGTAATAATTATAAAATACATTTATTTTTATTCTAATTCTCATATGTTTCGCCTAAAGAATTTCATTAAATGTACATAATGTTCAACAACCGTCTACACAAGTTCTCCTTCGTTTTATTATATACATCCACACTTTTTACACTAACGCCTAGTTTATAATTATTTTTATATCAAATAACATATTTTTTTTCATGTCAAATAAATATGAATACTTATGTTAAAGACATCTCCATTCTTTCTTTAATTTAAAGGCCTCACCCTCAGTACTTATCCCTCTCTCGAAATTGCACGAGGTCCGATCCTGAGTTAAAGGGATTAAATTCTTTGACTCGAAAAAGGACCAACGATCGCACCGCTCACGAAAGGCGTCCTAGCGTCTTTACGGACGTCGACTCTTCCTGAGTCATAAAAGTGCGCTCGGCTCGCACCACGCGTCTCAGAACGCGTACCTGCGAGCGACATTTGTAAGTATCTAGTTGCGTCCTTCCTTACCCCGACCTCTCTGGTTAGCCTTTCCTTCTTAATCTCGGGATTGGACGTAACACATTAATTGCGATAACATTTATTTTTTACTTGTTATCCTCCAAATACAAAACCTCCAATACATCCTCCAATACAACCAACACAGTTTAAACTCGATTCTTTGGTCTACAGTGGAAGTGTGTGTTTGTATCTCTTTGTGTATGCGTGTGTGTAGATATCTCTCGTGTATATCATGTATATATTTTATAAAATATATACATATAAAATATATTCTACTTATTTCTTCATACACTTATTTTAAAACGCAACACGCACTCAATCACACTCTTTTCTCGCATTATTGTCCATTTCTCTCGTTATTGATTCTTATCAACTCACACTCTCTTTCTTTCTCTTTTAGTATCATCATCATTCTCTCCTGCCTTTCATACTGTGTAGCCTATTTATTGTAATATGGAAGACAATCGAAGTTTACAAAAGACACTCACTGCGCGATCGGACGATCGCAGTTGCACTGGAAACGGCGTTACAATGAAAATTTTTCGAGCGTTTTCTAAAAAAATAAAGTCCAACTACACCTTGTTACCTGGTCGCTTCTCACACGACCGATAAAAGAAAGAAAAAAAACCTACAACTATTATATAAATCTCTACTTTACAGTTTATTTATGAAAATCATCACGAACAAAACCTTTTGTTCTAAGCAAAGTTGCGCATGTGTTATAATCTTAAATATAATTATAGAATATAAGTAAATTAAAAACATTAATTTTTATGACCGATAATATAATCTTTAGTATCTTTAAGTAGAAGAGAGTGGAACGTGGCAACTCGCAATAATTGCAACGCATTTGTACTAAAAGAAAAGAATAACGCGTTCGCGCGCCTACAGCAACATTAAATATACTTTTCAGCTGTACAAAAATCTTCGTCCACACTACGCCTCCGTTAATTAATACTAATGTTTAGCTTTGTCTTATCCCGACTATGCTTACATCTCACAATCAGATAGTATATTTATATACGTGTATTCCAATAAACGTATCTAGGAATACATTTGCTACATTTACACGCACTATTCCCTTCAAAATCGAGTAATTATCGTCGCCTGCGTTTCTACATGAAAAGAAAAGAGTTAAGATCTGCGTTTCGAATTTATACTCCAACTGAAAGCCAATTTACGTAACTCTAAGTAAAACTTTTCTGGTTAATACTCATCCTCAACAACTTGATTACGTGGAATTGCTTTGAAAAAATATATCGAGTTGTATATAATTATAATTATCGGTCATAAATTACAGCACGTAAATTAAAAATTGTAGCAAAATCACAGCTATCCCAATCTTGCTTCACTGTGCTTGTCCACTCTTGTTTTAGAGAAATCATTAATGTGTTGCAACACACCAATGAGACATTCCAGCAGAGCATGCTCGGGTATTGCACTTAATGCGAATCCTATGGCACTCAGCATGGGCTGAACACCAGGAGATGCATTGCTAACAACTGCTGACGGGGCACTTGGCTGTGCAGATTGAGTCGTAATTGCTTCACCGATCTTCGCTGCAAGGTCTGTCAGTTCCTTATTCTGCTCAATAAAGGACTTATTGACAGCTTTTATCTCCTGTCGTTTTCTGGTTGCAAAGGAATCAGGTGGAGGCACCTTGCGTTTGGTAGTAATCTTGGACATAGCCCTATGCACCTGTGAAATGTCAGACCTCGAAGTAACTGCAGATATTGGTGTTGCAGGAGGTAGTGTTGCAGGAGGTAGTGTTGTAGGAGGTAGTGTTGCAGGAGGTAGTGTTGCAGAAGGTAGTGTTGCAGAAGGTAGTGTTTGCAGGAGGTAGTGTTGCAGCAGGTGGTGTTGCAGGAGGTAGTGTTGGAAGAGGAGGTGGCGAATAGGGATCCTCAGATACTTCTGTAGAACTCTCATCAGTATCTGAAAATGCAACAGATAAATACTTCAGATTATGTTATACCAAACTGTGTGAGACCTGACAATGAATCTTTAATCTCCTTACTTGCGAGTCTTGTATGCAAATCCCAATTCCAAGAACTAGACGTGTCTGGGCTTGTAGCAGAGAAGGGGGGAATTGTGCATAACACTGTTACTTGACTATCAGAAAGAACAGGCGTACACAGGACCGCGGAACTTGTTCGAAGAGCTTTGGACTTGTAGTTGGATGAGGTTCTGTAATCACTTTACAAACATTAATTATGTCATCACATTTGTTATGCAAAATTTCTCCAACCACAACACTTACTTTCTAGGTTTGATGATGTTCTCCAGGAATGTCAGATCCTTGTAGAGCACCCAAGTGGGGTGTGTATGTGGGCTGATCAGCTCCAGCTCCAGACCTTGGCATAGACTGCACGACTTTCCTCCGCTCTTTTCCAAAGCGCTGCCTCAGGGCATAAAATCGTTTCTCAGCAGCAGGACCTGACAAGTAAATTATTTTTCATTCCTTTTATTTCACAAAAATGCAAATTATTAGGTTATTACATTTATTATTATTAAGCCCAGTGCACAATGCCAGGCAATAGGCTTCTTTAATTCAGTTGGCTCCTGCCTCTTTTCATAGGACAATACGGCACACCAGGCAACAGGCAATAGGAACAGGAAATAAACAAAAAAATTGTTAATTACAACCTAAAAAATTTGAATGCTATGATTGGTTGGCAAACAGACAATAGGCACAGAATTCCAACGTGACGGAAACTCTGTGTCTATTGCATGTGTCACTGTTTATTCTGCATTTATACATGAATTCTGATTTCTATTCCCTATTCCTATTCCTGCTACCTGGCGTTGTGCAAGGGGCTTAACAATTTCCTTTCCTAGTGTCCCAAAGTTATAACCTAACTTAACTTTACCTGCATTTTGTTAAACATGTTCTCACCGATTTACTGTGACATGAATGTACTGTAACAACAAATCACTACAAAACTGTATCAAACATTTCAAAATAATCGAAATAAACTTACCTTCTAGTGGATGAGTGAGGCTCGCGCCGACCTGCATCCATGCTGCAGTCTTCATATTTCCATTGGCATATAACTTTTCGGACTTGACGTACAGAAATCTATTAACTCGGACCACGGCAATTAGCTCTCTATCACTTGTGAGAGTAGCTTAAGGCTTAAGGCGGATAGACGGCCCCGTGAGGTTGGCAGTACTGGGCACGGCAGCGAGCGCGTGAGACGTGTATTGTATCGTATCGGAGCGCGAAAAGGAATAAAGAGTGTTTCCTAACTACTGTCGTGCTATTGCTCGAGATCCTGACCCCAGCCTATTACAATTCAGAAATGGGATCAAAACACCTCCAGTAATACGACGGTGGAGGATAGTGTGGGCCGTGAAAAGAGACAGGCTCGTTAAGACAATTGCCGGGACGCAGAAGAAGGTTCGCGAAGGTTCGCGAGAAACGTTGTGCAGAGACGGCTGCAACGGAGAGACCGTTCCTTGGTGAAGTGCGGAATCCCTGGTGAAGTGCGGGACAAACGGCTCCTAATAAGTGAGGCTGTGCGCGGAAACATATGTGTTTCGGGAAGTACGGGAGAATCGACGACGCTGAAGAAGTAGCAACAGCGTGGACGGGCATTAATGGCGGTCGTTGTGGCGGTCGTCAAGAGCGACCGATATTGCTGAAGAAGAACGTGAGCGGCACTATCATCGCATATAGAGATCGCGCGCGGAAGTTACGTGGGACGGTAAAGAAGCTATACGATTACCTGAAGACATTGAAGGGATACGGAAGAGAGACGTCGGTAACCACGGTCACGATTACCTGAAGAGAGACGTAAGTAACCACGGTCGTTGACAAGCGTAGGGGTTGGGCATGCGAAGAGGTCACACGCGCCAACGAAGAAGCTACGGCCGGTTATCTCAAGGTACAGTGGCAAAGTCCGGTAAAAGTAAAACGCGAGTAACCACGATGGAAAATTTTACAGTAACGGAGTTAAAAGATAAACTGCGAAGCATGAACTTAGCCACCAGCGGAAATAAAGCCGAGCTCATTTTAAGGTTAAATCGAGCAGATCCCTCATGGAGAGGGGACGATGATACAAATGTCGGCGACACAGAAATCGAAAGAGAGGAAGAAGGTGCTACGGCCGCAGAAGGTGCTGAGGCTGCGGAAGAAGATGTGACGAGGAGCAGAGACGGAGGCTCGTACGCGACAAGTCAGATAGGTACCAAAAAAGGTTCGATCTTCTAGGCGCGAGGAGACGAATTAATGCAGAGGGAGCTAGAACTGATGCGAAGAGAAAACGAATTCTGCGTTCGGCGCGACCAGCACCGGTACTAGCGCGAACGGCGCCGGTACCTGTTGCGGAGCCAATAGCATGGCAGACAGGGCCAAATGCATGGCGGAGCCAAAAGCAGGGTCCTAGAATAAGTTTGTCCGGTTGAAGGAAATGCTGCCTGACTTCGACGGGACAGAAAGGATCTTATCGTCGCTGGGAAGAACAGCTGTTGTTAATTAAACAAATGTATAATCTAGATATAAGTAATCTCATATGACTAAGCTGTTATTAGGAGCAAGGTTAAGTAAAGAGGCGGCTGATTGGTTTCGCTCGGTGCCAGGGCACCTACTGTTATCAATGGAGGAGCTATTAGACAGGATGAGGGCGATGTTTGACAGAAGAGAAAATCGACTGACGCTTAGAAGAGAGTTCGAGAATAGAAGTTGGCAAGCGAGTGAAACTTTTAGCGAATATTTCCATAAAAAACTAATATTGGCAAACAAGGTGCCGATCGACGAGGAAGAGATCGTGGACTACTTAATTGAAGGAATTCCGGTAAAGGCGGTTAGACAACAGGCGACAATGCAGCAATTTGTCAATAAAGAGGCTATGCTAAAAGCGATGGAGAATATATCTCTTTATTATGACCAGAGGACTCCCAAGAAGCCATCGGTGGAAAATGGAGCAAAGTCGGCGAAGGCAGTGAGGAAGACAGAAGATCGACCAGATTCGAAGCAGGAACCTAAGTGTTTTAACTGTAACACTTTAGGACATCTCGCAGTTAACTGTCCAGCACCGAGGCGCGAAAAAAGGGCATGTTTTAAGTGCAATCAGACGGGACACCAATACAAAAATGCCAGACGAAGGAAGTGGAAGTACGGCCAAGGGTGACACGTCGCAGAATACACAGGAAGTAAGAAGACGGATGTCAACAGTGTGTTCGTAGAAGACGAAGAATGCCGTAGGAACCTACCGTACCAGATGTGTGACGAAGCGGGACAGTACAAAATAGACTGTAACCGCTAGAGACATACTGACACCGGTAGCCCCGTGAGTTTTGTAAAAGATGTTTACGTACGAGATATTTAGTACCCCATGTTTGCCAGAGGATAACAAGTATAGGGGATTAAAGGGAGCGTGTTACAAGCTAAAGGTCGAGTAACGGTTAGGTTGTAACCGGACGGTACTACTGGAGGCACGAATCAACGCTACGGGTCCCTTGAAATCAACGGTTCGCCACTCGGTTTGACCTGGGAACCACCGAGAAGGTAAGTAGCGAACTACTAGTATTTTGACTAATTAATCTTCCTTTTTTCAGGTTCCTGCCACCGCTGGATCATCGCCGTCGCCGATCAGGATCGTCGAGCTGCCACCGGAATCCAGGATCAACAAGGGAATTCGAGTGATCGACGCCAATGGATCAGGTAAGTAGAAGGTAAGTCCAATTAAATAATTTTCAAATCTTTTACGAAAAGGATGTTAATATTCCATATTATTGATTTCCAGTGATGGTTGGTTCACAAAAGTCAAGTCACACAAAATGTCGGACGCTCGTATACGTGGGCACACACGCCCAGTTTATCTACGACGCACGAGTTATTTCGGCCCGAAATGACCGTTCGCCAATGTAAAAGCGATAATTAACGCGTTCCGCGGGCGTTCCCGGTTGTTATGGATCTTGTCGAATTATAATATTGCACTCGTATAACGTTCGCGGTGGACTTAGCGCGACGACGAAAGAGCGAGGCTTATACGGGTTGCTCGTACGAACATCCCCGAGAGACTGCCTTCGAGTTGTTTGTCTCGCTTGAGCTCCCACCATCGGTATCGGCGGACCCCACTTCGACGCAGATTCCGCTTTCTCTTTTCGCGAACTACGCATATTACCTCGGTAAATTTGTCCACGCAGGTGTTTACGCCGTTTACGCCGTATCCCCGGTGGAAATTTCCATGTGCGTTGCGCTCGCGGAGGTCGCTCCGTCCCGGTGACGAGGTAGTGGTTTTCCACCGCTGCTAATCTCTCCCGGCCGTTGACGCGCGACCTGTGCGCCAGTGTCTATTGCCGCGCGTTCAATGTCCTTCCGGACGGGACGTCCTCGAGGAAGACGTCGGGTACGGAGCACCAGGCTCGCCGACGACAGCGACCCCTCCTGACCTTTATTCGGGACCTAGTAACGCGATTTCCGCGGTCTTTCCCCGTAGAAGAGGTCTAGGTCGCGAGATAGCGGACGGTTCCGTAACTTGGTTCCGGTCGTCGGATTTCGACGGCGACCGGATACGGATGTTCCTCGGGGTGTCCCCGTTCATCAGGGGTGTTGTTTCCCTGAGGATGACGCACCTAGTGCGAGATTCAGGACGGTCCGCTATTTCGTTCCCCAGTGACGGATTTCGTCGGGACTCGGTTTTGAAGACTCGGTGGAGTGCCCCTCGGTGGCAAGGGTGCTTAACTCCCACAGACGATGCACCTGGTGCGAATTCGCGGACGGTTCGCCATTTCGCGTTTACGCTCCCGCATCGCGTCGCCAACCCCGTATGGGTCATCCAGGGACCCCGCTCCTACGTCAGGGACGTATCATTCGCCGCAAACCCCTCGGTTACGGAATTTCCGGGCGGTCCGCCATTTTTTATACGCGTGGTCAGACTAGGATTCTAACGTGCGAAATACGTCTCGCTGGTCTTCCCCTGTGGTCAGGGGTCGTTCTTTTCCGCGTCCGTCGCGCCACTTCTCAGTTCGCGGACGGTCCGCCATTCTCTTCCCGCGCGGCCTTTTCGTTATGCTACAACGCATCGCCTACTTCTCGGGCCTCGGTGAGTCGCCGGGGCTAATCAATATTTATTTCGCGAACGTGGTCTGCCATTTCGCCGAACGTCGTTCGCCCGTCCTGCGGATGGGGTTGTTCAGTGAAAGCTAGCATAGAGTGCAGCACCATATCAAAATTGGTAGTATTCGCGCGAGTTTCAAACATCAATTGTTAACATATGGGGAAAAATCAGTATTGTAATAAAAATATTATCACTAGTATGTCAATCGATAATGTTTGTTTGCATCATTAACTGAAATATTAACTGAAATATAGTTAGACATAATAACCTATATAATGACGTTTGGATATATGTCACTGTGCGGCTTGTGCAAGTTTGATTGTGCGTGTTGCCGTGTTTATTGATAGCGGTTCTTCAATGGAAGTAGGGATAGAAACAGAAATGATAGTGTGTTGTGCGGATAACTGCACAAATAAAGGAGTGCACAGAATTCCGAAGGATAAGGAGGAAATTGGAGAATAAAAACTTTGGGAAAATGCACTAGTCCAACATCGGCACTCTGACTTTAAGGTTACAAGTGCAATGAGATTATGTTAGTGCACATTTTACGGAAGATGATTTCTTTAAAACAACCAAATGTACGGGTAAGTCGCACAAATGAGTAAACTTCAACTTTTATACCCCCACTATAAAAATTACAATTATATTATTTACATTATTTTTAACAGGGTTAACGCTTAAAGGAAAAATCTGAAACCTCATGCAGTACCTTCTATATTTACCAAGCGAATAAAGCTTACTGATATAAGAAAAATGTTATTTGGAGAAACAGAAGCACTGTGTAGGATAGAAACTACATGGAATTGAAGGAAGACTGTGTTACAGCATGTATTCAAATTGCAGAAGTGAATGTTCCAGGGTACTACCAAACATTGTAGCTACAGAAGAAAAAACTAAAAGGACAGCAATAAAAACGGTCGAGGTTAACACAAGGAAAGTGATAGATGCGACACAGAGACAAATGGACAAAAAGATGCAGAAGACGCTTTAACATAATGCAGCTAGTAAACAGGGGAACCGGAGTTTTAGACAGACCAGGAGACACATCATACTAGCACAAAAAAACATTAGCGGGGAGTGCCACTATATAATTTTATTCTATTCCATTATTCATAAATAATATATATATATGAAACAATGGAATAAATTATTGGATCCGCCAGTGCGTAGATAAAATAATAATCGAGATTAAGCGACCCAACCTGGCAATTTCTATTTATTCATTCGTCTCACAACGTTTCGACCCCGATTGGTCCTTCTCAAGTGAAATTATACATAATTACGCAACAATATCATGCGTCGCAAGACGTTGCGCCCAAAAGGAACACATCATGCGAGCGCCACGCTAGAACAAATAACCACGTTGTGGTTTGGACGCAACGTCTTGCGACGCATGATATTGTTGCGTAATATACAGTACTAATCTCACTTGAGAAGGAACCAATCGGGGTCGAAACGTTGTGAGACGAATGAATAAATAGAAATTGGCCAGTTGGGTCGCTTAATCTCGATTATTAATTTATATATATATATGTTACAGAGATTATGGAGATGCACATGGATGTGCAGACATACAGATTTTGGAAGAAATCCCAACGTGTATTAGAACATGAAGAAACTCGTCAGTGAAACCTGTATTTCCGTCAGCTGCGACATTCCAAATTATGCTGGTGAATAGCTGGGAAGTACGGGCCGATGATGCAGAAGTATTGTAAATTACACGGAAAGATATTTAAAGTCGACGTGGGAACTCAGCAAAGTAACTGGGGTTTATAGTATTGGAAATGTTTCGAGGAACGACTCGACTTGAGGCATTTCTTTTTATACCGGTCTTGAATCTTATGCAAAATTCCAGCTGTTGTTCAACACTTTGTGTCCTGGAAGTACATCGTCTACGTTATAAGTCACATAACATTCATCAATTAGCGAAAATGAACCAATTCTTTAACCTTAATGAAAACTGCGCCGACGAAACACAACCGAGTATGAATTGTCTCGGTTTTTTGATATCAGTAAAGCGTCTGTGCAAATACTATTTGTACCATGGATACATTTTCTACAGCAAATGTGGAGTTTATTAGACACATGGCCCTCTAGGAAAATAATTAATTATATATGCGCTAAAGGGTTTCAAAAGTATTATCCGTCTACTAGAGTTATAGTTGACGCATCTGAAATCCCTATCCACAAACCAAATAATTCTATAGCACAACAAGCAACATGGAGTACATATAAGAATAGAATACTGTTAAAGTACTTGTAGGAGCATCACCTGGATGGTTATTGACGTACTGCTCATCAGCATACGGTGGTAGTACAAGTGACCGGCAAATTTGTCGAACGTGGGAATCTTCTTCAACAGTGTGACCCTGGGGATAGCATAATGGCGGATAGAGGATTCAACGTGCAGGATATTTGTGCTCCAAAAGACATTACTGTAAATATTCCACATTTTTTGAAAGGAAAGAGTCAACTGCTGGAATGGTAGTAGTAAAGGACAGAAGATTGGCTTCTAAGAGAATACATATTGAAAGGCTTATTGGCCTAACAAAAACATTACGATTCTCCAAACACCATGAATGGTATTATGTACCACTGGCCATTCAAAGATTTACGAAACATGTCTCATGCTTTGTAATTTTTGTGAAGGAATTGTCGGAAAGGATGCTTGAATGGGCAAATATTAGGCTCCAATTAATGTAGAACTTTTTTTGACCGGAGGAAAGTGGAAAATGTAAGAGACAGCAAAATAACAAGAAAAACAGAATGCATATGTAAAAAAATTCCTTTCTTTATTGATGTGTATTCTTCTAATAATTATTGCAACAACCATAAACCCGGATATTCATGGATGATTATTTTAAATAATTATTGAAAATGAATATACTGAATCGAAAATAAACAATTTTTTTGTAATGAAGTACGATGCATTTTCCGATATGAATTAATTTCCTATTGCTATCATCTGGAAACTCATTAATTTTCAAGTACTCAATCAACCTAACTACCTTCAATATGTATGCTGCCTTTATAACATTATTAATAGTGTAGCTTTATAATATTATGTCTATGCTATTATAAATCTCTTCAGTCATACAAACTTATGAATAACTATCACATGAATTTTTTATTACAGATATCCATAGGAATAACGAAACATATATATCAGTCTCGTTTTATCAGTAAATTACTAATACGTTTATCACCTTGCATCACATATCATTGAACATCACATATTATTGAACGTACCAATCTACTTTTAACAATACTACTGACTAACTAACGTGTTGTAGATATTTTCTTAAAATTGCTACGATAACTCGTCAATGTTAAACTTTAGTATGAGTAACGACTTTATAATTTTTAACATAACAATAGAGGATTAGCTTGAGGAAAACAGCATAGTTTTAAATAAGTATTCTTCAAAAATAGCGGGTTGGAAGTAACAGTAATAAAAATTAACGAGAGCACAAACCATTACCGTTATATGCTCCTCATCTCGTGGTACATTGATAACACACAACTCCTTAAAAGTATAAACAATTAAAAGTGCAGTGTCTTTCTTCGTTACGAAGAGCTGCCCTTGAATTTGATAGTAGTAGGCATGAGTAGAATCGAGGTGAAGAAATCCATTGTCATCTTCATATAAGAAGGGAATTGTTGTCCCATTTATACAACAGTGCCTTTGAGTGTATGGACACTTAACTTCTAATATTGAGCCGTCGTCAAGGATTCCATCTGGAGAAGCAGCTATAAATGGATGCTCTGGATGAAGTACAAGGCCAGAAGGTTGCACTTTCTTGCCACAATTAGATTCAAAAATTTCAATTGCTTTTGATTCGTACAGCTTCCCGTGATCTGTCGCTTTACTCTTGAAAGGAGTAGGATTTATTATTCGCCGAGCTAAGGCTTTTTTAGTCGGAATCGCTTTTTGTTTTGCAACAGTAATAAAAGTTGCTTGCAGTTATCCGGTTACGGGTACGCCGATATTCATGCCATTGTGCAATTCCCATCTTGTCCACGAGTTCTGATTTCTATACTTTTGATAGTAGCTTCATTTACATTTAATAAGTTCTAAGTTCGCACAATAGTTGGTCCTGTATACTGACTTTCGTATAATCATGATCCCACAAAACACCAATATGGGTTGGCAGGCATTTAAAACAGTGCATTATCGGATAGTAACTGCCAAAATTGGCGCTATAATTGATGCCTTTATTACGCACTCTTTCATTATATCTCCTAGCATCCAAACGTTAAGGATGGTTCTATAGTGTTGAATGGGATAATCGTTGCATCGGATAGTGGTTCTTAAGATGCAGACTGCTTTGCTTTCAAAAGGAGAACCACAATAAACTCTGACGCGGTTTTGTGAAATGTCTGCAGTTTTTGTGTTCCTACCTTATGCAAAATCCAAAATTTTCTCCCTCAACAAATTGTTCTGTGCCCATAGCATTACGAGGCACGTGTTTGCAATGAGCCGTGGCACAACTGCCTAACGCACATTCACAATAAGTTTGCTCTATTTCTCCATACTCCGAAAGTTTTATTTGTCTCCAGAAGTTTTACATTAACAGTATATTGAGTATGTTTCTTCATTTGTGCCTTACACTGTCCTCTAAGGTAGGTTTCGTTATTACGTACCGCTATGCGAGCATTCAGTAAAAATTCATTCTGGTACATTTCTTTGCCCAAGTCTCCATTCACGCTATATCTCTCCAAAATAGCCGTATATGCTGCTCTGTTATTTGTGGTAATATGCAGTTACTATTAATATCTCTGTATGCTGTAGGATCCGGTGTGTTGAATAATGAATTATCGGAGACATCTGCGCTTTCCGTACAAAAATTATTATTTCGATCATAATAAATTAATCTGAAAATAATTACATTTATTTCATCTTCATACACCATTGTAATAAATCACTTATACGTGTTGTAAACCTAAAATTGAATTAATAACCTCATTTTTTATGACATTTCACCTTACCGATCTTGTAAATCCTTCTTTTTCCCCGTTACTTTTGCTCCCCGAGAACGGAGCTCTTTTTTTAATTTTTCCACAGACCAATTTGCGTATTTTTCGCCACTCATTATTATCACAATTAATAATGATTCTTTCGCTGCTTTGAAATTTGCGCCGCTAACTACCAGGCACAGTGGCTCCCCTGTGCGGGAGCAAAAGTTAGTGAACAACCTCTATT
>NW_027270220.1:75221-93949 GCF_030848805.1 Temnothorax longispinosus | reverse complement strand
TACTTCTAATCACAAATTGTCGAGTTAACTTATATTTTGGGATATAAGTTAAAAATCCAGCTTCTTTAATATACTTATTCTTGAGAGCTGCATTAGCCGCAGCTTTTGACGGGAATGTAACTTTCCATGTATTAAACGAGAAAGGCGCAACACTCTCATATTTCACATTTGCTGACATAAGTTTCTTTGCCATTGTAAGAATAGAGATGCGTCTTCTGGGCTGGTCCTTTGCCGTAGGCATACGAAAAAGAACAATGAAAGGAGCTTTTGTATAAGCACCATATATAGCTGGAATCTCACTTGCACCAGGCTTATTGCCCTGATTACTATTTGACAGGTTAGAATCCCCCTTATTATCTGTCTTCATTTTTGGTTGTACCGGTGTAGCCTGAGATTGTTTTTCTGCTTTCTTCGGGGAAGAACCGGATGTAATAGGGTTGCCCTGCCTCTTCTTGTTGCTTTTAACATTCGAGATAGATTCGGTAGCCTCCTCCTTATCTTCGGTGGAAGAAATGGGAAGGGGACGCTTTCTCGTTTCCTCAACAATATCCATGACATTCTCTGTTGTAGCCTGATTACTTTTCTCCGATTGCGACAAAAATGTCTGGAAATCGTCTCTTATTTCTTCATAATTAGGCGAAACGGGGGACGGGGGATCGTCCACTCGCGAAGAAAGATTTCTCACACGCAGTAAACAGGAAAAGCCCCGGAAATAATGACTCCCGGAAAACAGCGGATGCGTCTGTACACGCAGAGCGCACAGAATAAATCCAATAATCCGCGATTCGAGCACACGCAACAATTATAATGCGAGCGAAAACTCGTCACCGTGCGCACGCCACGGTGGCGGAACCGGAAGTCACAGAGAGTGTTCGGTCGTGCTTTTCCGGGAGCCTCCTGTGGTGCGGCCGGTTCGGGAGAGGGGAAAATCGCCACCGGCGCGGCAAGGCCATAGAGATATAAGAATAGAGTGCGCGAGTCATATGCTAGCACGTAAGAGGCTGCGATATAGGAATAGAAAAAGAACGCTGCATATAGGCCCTTTCTGTCTTTGTCTACGCGTGCATGCGAAACAAAGACAGAAGGGGCCCATGCGCAGCTTTCTCTTTCTATTCTGCGCAGCTTTCTCTTTCTATTCCTATATCGCTTTTTCAGCTCGCTCGCGCACTCTATTCTTATATCTCTATGGGCAAGGCCGACGCTCATTGGCCGCCGGACGATACATCGTTACCGGCATAGCCGTCGAGGTCTGTTCGGCATTTCGGTTGCACAGAGCAACCCTATTGGACCTAGCGCTAAGTTTAATTCTAATGTTAGTTAAATATCGTCTTATTCTAACGCGGATCCCCGAGAGTTTAGACTGCGAGACGTTGAGTTCGGAATTTCCTGTCACAGTGCGCTACATAATCTAAAGTTTAATAAGAACTCTCTCTCTACCAATCTCAGAATTAAGCTTGTTACTACTTTGATTATGCCGCATATAGATTATTGTTGTCTTGTCTACCATGCCCTGAGTATGGCATTAAACACCAAATTGCAGAGACTCGTCAACTGCTGCATTCGATTTATCTTCAATCTCAGATATGATGAACACATTGCTCCATATAGACGTCAGTTGGGATGGCTCACTGTTGAGAACAGACGGTTATACTTCCTTGGATGCCAGATGTATCGTATTCTTCATATGCGATCGCCTATGTATTTACGTGAACTATTTACCGTCCCTGACTCATCGCTTAGGAGATCTGACCGGCTTGCTACTTCATCAGCTCAAATCTTCCAGATACCTGCTCATAGAACCGTAACCTATAGAAATTCCTTTCAGCTCTCGGCAATATATTTTTGGTATTCCCTTCCTAGTAACATAACAACAGCACCTTCTCTTGTATCCTTCAAAAATCTTCTCCGCTCGTTTCTATTAATTGTCATCTGAATCTGTTTAATACTTTAGGCTTTCTGTGCAAATGCATTAGTGCAATTGTTTGTATTAATGTCTAGTCGGATAATCTAGTTTATTGCGTCGCTGCGTTATACATATTATTATCTTAGCTTAAGAGAGTTGCGTTATGTATTTTTAATTTAGTTTTTAAGTTATACTTTAGGTTGCTTTTCGCCTTGCTTTTGCGTTTCTTTTTTTGTAGTTAATTATTAGTTTTTAAGTAATACTGTGGGATGCAATATAATTGTCATTAAGTTTTTCCTATATTACTATCTTTTTCCTTCTTGTTTTATACTTCTTTCCTAGCTTATATTATATTGCATTCTATGTCTGTGCTATTTTGTACCTTTGCCCTATAACTTAGGTTCGGGCATAATAAAATCAAATCAATCAATCAATCTCTCTCTCTGTCTCTCTCTCTCTCTCTCTCTCTCTCTCTCTCTCTCTCTCTCTCTCTCTCTCTCTCTCTCTCTCTCTCTCTCTCTCTCTCTCTCTCTCTCTCTCTCTCTCTCTTCCTCTCCCTCCCTCCCTCTCCCTCCCTCTCCCTCTCCCTCTCCCTATCCCTATCCCTCTCCCTCCCTTCCTCCCTCCCTCCCTCCCTCCCGAGTTAAGACAATGGATTAACAGTTTCTCAAGAGTATCACGATAAATAAGATTAGATTCGATGCTGGTGATAATGTAGAAATGTATCATAATCATAATTTGACGATTTCATAAAGAAGAAGACCAATATCTTGTGTAAAGCTAGCTGAACAGTTTTATGCTTCCAGTATCAATTAAAATTTTTAAATAGCCTCTTAAATAGTCTAACTGTTAGTTCTTTCGCCGCACGTTATTATGTAACATTAGCAAAGACTGAATCAGATTATACGTAAAGTGTGGCTTTATCTTTATTTGTAAATCTATTGTACAATTTCACAGGACATCGAAAAAAAAGAAACGTTTAGATCTTTTATAATTTATGTACAATACAGAACTTATAGAGAATTGATAACCATTTAGCAGGATAAACTGTGTTGGCGTACTCTTTCTACATGTGCACCTTCCTCAAGAGCCGAGACTTGAACCAGATCCGTGAAAAATATCGCCAATTTCGTAGAGCTTTTGTACAGTTTTACTCTAGGAATATCGCTAGAGAAAGAAAGACTTCGGAGATTTTTATCTGAATCGATCGACATAAAGAGAGAGCATAGTAAAGAAGCTATTAGCTTTAGAGAATTTGAACGCATAATACTTTGTTATAATACTATGAGCGAATTAGTTTACGTCACTCTGTCAAGTTTTATTATTAAATTACTAATATATCGATATCGGTAGTTTAATAATAATACATTTAAAAGTGCTCAATTTAAAAGTAGGGCAAGCCTAATAAACGACTGTAAAAAAAATTCAAGGTGGAACGCAATGGACAATCCGGTTGCTCTGACATGCTAACTTAAATGGCAAAAAGTACTTCTCAGCGGTAATGACATTTGAGTCTCTTTTAATTGGGTTGTGGCAGGGCGTTTGAGATAACCTGCTCTTCACCCTGCACAGCTGGTATATCTTTACAAACTTAATTAGCAACTATCGCTTATAGCTACAGGCTTATTAGCCTGTATATTTATTTATTTCAGTATAAAATAATTTTTAAAACGTTCATATTAATGAGGTTCTTTACTAACTTTTGCTCCCGCACAGAGGAGCCACTGTGCCTGGTAGCTAACGGCGCAAATTTCAAAGCAGCGAAAGAATCAAAAAGAATTGTGATAATAATGAGTGGCAAAAAATACGCAAAGTAGTCTGTGGAAAAATTAAAAAAAGAGCACTATTGACGCATGTGTACACTGAGGGAAAAATTTTGTTGAATCAATAAAACAATTTTGCTTGGCAACATACAATCTTCCGGTTTTATTAAGGAGGCTCTTACCCGGCTGCTCTAATCAATGTAAACCAAAAAATTATCATTAATAATTAGTTATAAAATTATCGGAAAATTAAATAAAAAAATAAATAATGATTTTTACATAGTGTAAGAGTAAGTTATATGTTCTATTAGTGTAAATATTAAAATTTATACAATAAGTCAGTTGACTACGTCAGTGCTAAAGAGCAGAATAATAACATGCGCGTGTTACAACGTCGTCTGTAGCAGTCTGCAGCTAAGTAAGGTGTAACCGTGTAGCGTTGTAGCGATTGATGCGATAAAGAGATGGAGCCAAAAGAATGATATAACGTGAGAATGCTGAGAGGGAAAATAAAAGGAAAATTCTCGAAAATAAAGGTTGTCAATGCGCGAGAGAATAATTATGCCGCTACCATACAGCGCAGAGAAAAGACATGTGCAAGTAAGGTTAGAAAGAATAATTAACATTGTTTACTTTTTGATTTTCAAGGTTTGATTGGCAAATAATTGAAACTTATTGTTTATATAGGTACAAAACAAAGATGTTTAAAAAACGCATTTTACTTATTTACGTGTAATACAACATTTGAAACTTCGCGCGATTTTGACACTCGGAAGATCATTCGCCTAACCTGTCGTACGTCATATTAAAACTACAATATCTTTTATAACTCATCGTCAACACCAAGTTTTCTTCTTATCATTAGGAAGATTATTATTTTAACTACAATTCCTTAGTTTTTTGTTTACCTGGCTCGCAAACTTGCCAAAAAAATACATCACTTCCGGTAAAAATTTTAGTGTTTACCATATGCCCTGTGTTAAAAATGCGAATTTCAATACTGATATTTTTAAAATTTTTATCGTCAACCTATGCTAAAGTTTTGGGCATCGGTTCGTTGTGGTTCACTTTACAACATAATTTAATTTCATAAAAATCTGTCGTTTTATGATCGAGGTAAGAGCCTCCTTAAATCAACAAAATTTTTTTTGAAAAAAGTAATTATTTCTCTCGGTGTACACAATAAAATAACCTCTGTATCTCTCCGCGGTCAGCCAATCAGCAAGTGAGCCCGTATTGCGAGTTCGCGCAGGCGAGACCGGGTCATTCAAATGCTGCCAACCATCAGTTGCGGCAGCTTTTACGCAGGCAACCATATTCCATCGTGTAGAGAAAAAATTTAGCTTCAATTTGTGTAAAAATTGTCTCGATACACGATGAACGTTGATAATTAACGAAAAAGGACCTTTTTGCACTTGGCTGCCAGGAGGTTGCGGCAGACTGAGAGGTGGCAATTAACCTATTTTTTTCAAGTTCTTTAGATCACTCTCTTTCAGATGACGCTTCATTTACTTCGCAAACAAATAAACGAAGTTGTCTAAAAAAATTTAATTAAAACAGCTCTAATTGAGGGTACTTGCGGCAAGATTTTGCTAGGCACACCGGCCGCGATGTATGACCTGATATGTAATCTTCCATTAAAATCGCATTTCAATAAAATAACAGATAAACGTATAAATCACGCGGCCGGATCTCGTACTATTCATATTTTAATTCTGATTGCAGACGGACCTTCGGGAACACTAGCGCCTTCTTCTTTTAACATGAATAACTAATAATCTATATTTCGGCTAATTACCGAGTTTATAAATATTTAATTATAATTATCTGGGTGACTCACAAACCTTATTTTTAATCACACTTCATAACTCTTCATACAAAATACAAACGATTCCGTATAAAAACTTTTATTAATTTATCTATTTCGGCTAAATGCATGGTGTAAAAATAATTAATTAATTACACAATTAAACGAATGACTCACAAACCTTTTCGGTAAATGTTTACAATTAGGGCCCCACCTCCGATGACCTTGACTTTGACATATGTTGTCAAGGTCACTCTCCTGAGTGACCTTCAGAAGGTTTTAGTCGGGGGTCGCTTCTTATTAAAAAGTTATAAACAAAAAAAGTTTCGAAAATATAGCAGTTATTTTAAGTACTGAGAGGCATAAACGACTAATATTACGTTTTTCTTTAAAGCAGAGAATACTTTATTTCGCGAGAAAGTCGCTGCTTTACCAAAACACAACATTTAAAGTAGTAAATTGGTGATAAATTGAAGTCTTTTTGTTAAAGCAGAGAATACTTACATGGGTTAGATGACGCTCTTTAAACAGTTGAATACTTTTAAAGCGCGTCATCTAACCCATGTGGCATCTCGCATATTAACTTTCCACGCATGAAAAGTTCACGCATACACTTTCCACGCGAACCGAGGTTCACGCACACCCCCCTCTGCTTTCGGTTCGCGTGAAAAGTGTATGCGTGAACTATTTCGACATATATATTAGTCATTTATGCCTTCCAATACTCAAAATAGCTGCTATATTTTCGAAACTTTTTTTGTTGATAACTTTTTAATAAGAAGCAACCCCCACACTAAAACCTGCTGAAGGTCACTCAGGAGGGTGACCTTGACAACATATGTCAAGGTCAAGGTTATCGGAGGTGGGGCCCTAATTGTAAACATTTACCACCTTTTCAATTGCACTTCAAAAGTCTTCATACGAAATACAAACGATTTCATATGGTAGATTCTTTCCCGGACATTCATTTCCGGTCAAATACATACGAATTGATTTCGAGCGTCAACTAACGCCCATGAAAAGGCACCTTCACGGATGTGCTCACAGATACACCAACACATACATGTATATTGAGTTAGTGTTGGTGACGCCGCCATGACAGGACAGGACGCCATGGCGCCATCTGCCCCGAGTTTTCACTGAACATTCCTAATCAACGGTAGTATATACTGTGACGGCACAGATTAAAGACAGATAGCCAATGGCCCCTCAAAAGTCGAGACCAGCATTTCCGTGCTTTGATTACCGACACACTTTGCCCCTTACCGACAGACTTTGCCCCTAGGATTGAGTCCGGACTAAATCACATTACAGACTTTGCCCCTGGTGCGAGTCTGGACTAAATATACCCGATTTTACCTACAGACTTTGCCCCTGGTGCGAATCCGGACTAATTTTGCAGTGATGCCAGATTTCAGCGGTGATGTCAGATGCTCGATGCTCGGTCAGCCGAGCCGGCGAGAATCGTGCTAGGCTTCTTGTTAATATCTCGGCGCTCGCGCGCGCGCGCACCTAGGTCTTGTCGCACTTATTAATTACTTACGATATTTATTGATATATATATATATATATATATATATATATATATATATATATATATATATATATATATATATATTATATGAAGCCGAGACCAAGGATTAATGAACAATACTATTGTTATTATACAATAATAAAGAAAAATTATTTTGTAATTTAAAAATAATTTTTTATTTTTTTATGAGCAAATCGTTAACTTTCCTAAAGTTGTTAGAAAATATGCGAATAATTTTAATGATTGTCAAATAATTTTCCTAGTTTATATGTATTACATAAAAACTCATTTACCTAAAAAAAATAAAAATGCAAAAAAAGTTAGAAAAAAACCAGGATTCGAACTTGAGAACTTCATCATTCTAGCCGATCGTCTTACTCGCTCGTCCACGTTTACTATTAGAAAATTGCTTCTACCGGCTCGATAGATTACGCACATGGAAACTTTAAGAAATTTTATTTCATTAATTATTTGACATTGGCATAAGTTACTATGTCTTGTAAAATACATATAGTAAAATTAAAGGACAAATTTTTGCAATCACAGCAGTTATGTGTATTTCACTTTTACGAATAGATTACGTAGATATTGTTGCTCAACGGAAACCGCGAGAAGGTGATGGTCTCTTTCGTCATGAGATAATGTAAAAAATTTGTTTTTTTTAACATTGCAATAATTTTAATATGTATAAATTAAAAAATATATAAGTAGATAAAGCTCGTATGTCTCAGATAAAACAAGAGCCAATAACCGAACAACATGATTCTAAATAATATAGTTTAATATTCCGTCAAAATAACTGGGACGTTTCGTGCTTTACAGAGACTTTTTCAATCAATAAAATAAATCCCTCTAATTAACTTTAATACATTATCATAATAATCCCGTTACATAAAAAATCCGTCGAGAGATAAAATAAATTAAAAGAAAGTTTAACATCATAAAATTAACATTAATTAATAATTATAGCATTTTTATTATAGAATTTATCCTCTCTATTGATTTAAATCATAGCGGTCGTTTTTACTTTCTTAATATTAATAATTATAGTATACAAATTACATGGAGTTATTAAGAAGCCACATCAAGTTAAAAGCCCAAAAAACCGATTAACAAATAGTCGAAATGTATGCGTGGTCAAACTATAAATTTAATTAGAGAGTTGTTAACAATTTTTAAAAACTTAAAAAATAATTATTTGTTTAATGGCGAGATAAATCGTGTTAGAAGGCTGAAAAATGTGGAGCGAACGGCCTTAACCCTCCGAGAACACAAAGGGTCAATTTGACTCTGTTTTTTTTTTGCCAAAAAAATTTTTAGCCAAAAATATTAAAAATAAAAAAAATAAAAAAATTTTTTTTTTAAAGAAACTTTTTTTAAGAGAACATTCTGGGTTAATCTGACCTTACACACACTTTGATCGTCCACCATTTTAAATTGACGAGTGCGATCAGAGTTGTGTAGGGTCAGATTGATCCTGAGTGTTCTCCGTGATTGAAAAAATAGGTGTGTTCTCGGAGGGTTAATCATTGCGTGTCAAAAAATTTTCCGAAGTCAAGCTGTGTAATAATAGTCTAGTAGTAAAAAATCTATAAATTAAGTAAAAATCGAATTCTTTAAAATTGTGACATAAAAAAGTAGTAATTCTCAACAAAAAGTAGACTTATAGTCTTATAAACTCGAATTAGCATCAGCTAAATTCTCAAATTAACGAAGGCTCCTATGCTTCAATTCCAAAAGCGACTGAACGAGCAAGGATTCAGTTTTATTATTTTTCAACAGTATAATTTAATTTTTCTTATATTTCACAGTATTTACATTAAATTTCATAAAGAAAATTATGATTTATTTTGAAATATATTCAGTAATTTTTCAATAACTTTCATTTCATTTATCATCAATTTCATAGTACTTTCAGCAAAATATTTTCATCTGGGTCAATTGAGACAGAATTTCAGTAAAATTCCATTATATTCAGTAAAATATTTCCATCAGGGTAATAATAATAGTAATAGGATTCTAAGATTTAAAATCAATTTAATATAAGAACGCCATCAAGTCCGAGCTAGGATCTAAGTAGCAAATAATTTCCGTGTAAATTTCCAATACTATTTTCAACTAAACTGCGCGCCAACGAATTGTCGGTCTTGAAACACAGCTTCTTCGTTAGAACAGTAAATTGACTTAAATAAATCGCAAATCGATTTAATTTTTTATGCTGATACAAATCGTATCTAACATCCCCCTTCCCCCGAATATTACTGTAAAGAATTTATTGCGAAAAAACCCTGACTGAGATAATATTTTTTCGCAATAAATTCTTTACAGTAATATTCGGGGGAAGGGGGATGTTAGATACGATTTGTATCAGCATAAAAAATTAAATCGATTTGCGATTTATTTAAGTCAATTTACTGTTCTAACGAAGAAGCTGTGTTTCAAGACCGACAATTCGTTGGCGCGCAGTTTAGTTGGAAATAGTATTGGAAATTCACACGAAAATTATTTGCTACTTAGATCCTAGCTCGGACTTGATGGCGTTCTTATATTAAATTGATTTTAAATCGCCGCAGTGACTACTGTCAAAATGCATTCTGCGCTTAGCGCTGTTTATAATGTGCAAATAAAATATACGCTCGCTCATCTATCTGCATTAGTGTCATCTTGTGCACTGTGTTACAAGAATTCGTGCAAATGGAGTAAATTGCTACTTATATGTGCACATGGGTGCATTTATATATCTTACCGTTTAATATTAGAGTACAAAATATCTATTCTCTAATGGATAGATATGATTGCAACCCGTCTGTAATACAGCAGCGTGTTTATAATCCAGTAAGTAAATTAATAGCAAATTGTTGCCAATTTGGCATTAACCTCACTTACAAAGAACTTTGCTCATTTTTATAAAGGTTTTAGGCCCCTCGCGTATAGTAACGAGACTTAAAATGAAAGATTATTGTTAGATGATTGAAATATTTCTGTATAAACATAATCCTTTATTGTAAGTTAATACCGATCAGAGATACACTCTTTGAAAAATTAGAAAAATGTACGAAATGGCTTTGTTTTATTCGATTTTTCGGCGTCCTAGGCATCTCCCTGTGATGACGGATAATAAACTACTTGAATATATCAATTGAAGTACTTTATACAAATAAATTTGTTACTATACTGATCCAGCTAATTGCAAGTTTCTGGATGTGAGTCAGGGATATTCAAAATAATTGATTGTAGAATATTCTGATCCTCTAACAATAATTTTTTATTTTAGCAAAGTCTCGTTGTTATAGACGCGAGGGTTCTAAAATAGACAGGGTTCTTTGTGGCAAATCCAATTATCAATAAAGTGAAACGTGATATAAAATAATGTAAAATCTCATAAAGTGAGAGAATGTAAATGTAATGTTTTATTATAAAACAATAAATATTTTAAAATTGAAAAATCTTCCTATACTTATCTTCCCGATAAATCATGTAATGGTCATCACCTGCGATGATGTTTAAAACTTCCAAAGAACTTTGTTCCCAATTGCAAATAACACTTAATATAATACTAAAAAGCAACGTACATTAAAATATGTTTAACGCATTACAAAATTTTTTTGCTTTTTTACTTAACTTTTGCATATACTTACAATAGATTGGGCAGTAAAAATAATCAATAACTCAATAACATAAATGTTTTATTGTTTATAGATCTTCACAAGTTCGAATTCCATTTCAACGATGACAAAATCTAGTTTTCTGTTCATATTTTTTATTGTTTCTATCGTATATCGACTGATATCTTTCGGGAAATCGTATCTCAAAAACTGTCACTTTACAGGATTCGTAAATTTTTGTTTCGTTGATAAGCAACAAACAAGATAGTTCGATCATCGCTTTACTGTTCAAAAGTATAGTGATTTGGAATTAAAATACATCTTTATTGTTTAATTTGATATTATTCGTGGGAAACAAACGCAAAAACGCAATTTTTATAGATATAATACGACGCACTTCAAAATTGTAATCAAATGAACAAGATACGACATATTTATTTTTAAATAACATTTATTATTGTCCATTTAAAAATAAATATGTCGTATCTTGTTTATTTGATTATAATTTTGAAATGCAAATTTGTCGTATCTAAAAATACGAGAAAATACGAGAAAATTTCGACAACTATAATTCATTTTTGTTAATCTATTTTAAGATAGGATGTAGACACTTAGCTTCGGGGTTGCCTGACCGAGCGTTTAAGTCGTTCTCCGGAAAATTGATTTTCTCTAGATTTTTTTAAAACTGGAATATACGTTAATTTTTAGATGTGCTTTATGCGATAGTATAAATTTCAATACCTCTTGCGGTATTATTTAATAAACATCGAGATACTGAGTTTCAAAATTTCAACTTTTAACATGTAATTCCTATTCCGAACTATTGTAAAATAAGAGACATTATAATAAATTGTGAAAAAAGTTTTCTCTAAATGTTTTTGAAAAATTAGTATATGATGCTCTATAAAAATAGAATAAATAATTGCACGCGATTTGATGAATTTTTCGCTCGGTTCAGAGTGATAGAAGAGAAGAAGCGTCAGTTACTTGGCAACGCCGCATGAGTTCTTATACGCGTGAAGTTAACTTCTTACTTTTTATAGATGTTATTATATAATATTTTGTATACATATAAACATCTTTTTAAGCACGAATACAAGTTGAGCACGACTGGAGCCGGAGAACGTCCTTAAGCAGAAAAATCGAAAATTGTGTAAAATCGATCTCGAATTATGTAAAAGATACGACCTCCCGAAAGATATCAGTCGATATATGTGAAAAATATATTTCTTGATTAAATTAATAAATTAAAATTTAAGAAATTAATAATAAAATAGAAATTAATTTTATAAACTGAAATTTAAAATATTAGATATTAATTAAAATTTAAAGAAAAATAAAAATTATAGTCAATAATTTTATAAACTATAAATTAAAAATATTTCCGTAACATTCTTTGCAGTGTGTGTGGAGATGGGTATAGTATCGGTATTGTTAAATTGATTATATCATTTTAATTATGTGATTGTACGTTTCAGTTTCAGACTGCGTTTCAAGATTGAAAGTACGGCGCGTGTAATTGACGAAGCGAAAGAATATACTTTTAAAATTCACACGAAAAATTGTTACTATATAGGTGAACAAAATTCAGCCTGACCGTATTTGGCAGTTTAATTTGATGAAAATATTAATTTTATGAAATTACCAGGAAAATTATATAAAAGTTTATTTTTGAAATTTTAATTAATATACAAACATGAAACTTTCCTACACGACGGTATAAATAATAAATATAATTAATTGAATAAGTTTATTAAAGAAGCATCGCGAATTAAAATATTTATCCTTTATTTGTTCTTAAAAGAAATTTCTCATGTCATTTATGATTAAAAATATATAATTGATGCATGATTATTAATGCCGAGATTAACACAGAATCCTATTGCGTCAAGAAGTTGCAACTATAATACATATACCATTCAGAATTTATGAATTATTTTTAATTATGTATTTAAAGTTAAGGGTTTTTTTTTAAATATTAATCGCAATATTAATCGGATGGCAAAGTTAATTAAAAATAGCGAATATTAAAAATAAAAATAATACAATTTTTACTTTTGACATCCGGCCGCTATATGGCTCCGACATTTTTAATTTATCAACTGAATTTAACATCAGATTAATATTTAGCAACCTAAAAAACTCTTAATTTGAATAACAAAAAATTTCATAGTTTCTTAATTAATCGTCTATGCGTAAGTCGCAACTTTGATGCAATAGACTCTATGTTAATCATCAATATCTTTTTAACTACAATTGACATAACAAATTTCTTTTAAGGGCTGAAAGTCCTAACAATTAATTAACAAACTTAATTTTGATTGCAAAATATAACTTGTCTAACACGTCACGCGGAGTTCTCGGCTTAGGGATCAGTGCTCTGATTCTACAACTATTAACAACAATTCGTTATCATTATATTGTCGTTGCGCAGCTTTTTTATCATATATATATTATATCTGCACAGCGATAATATAACAATGATAACGAAACTGTAGTTATAAGAGTTACAGCGACTTCGTCCGAAAATGACCTGCTTTATCAAGAACGTAGTTACTGCATTGGCCGCTACACGGTATGGCGCTGAAACCAGTGAGAAATGCTGGTCTCGTCTCAACCCGGACCTTTGGCTATCTGTCTATTAATCTGTGGTGACGGTAGTCTCCAAGTACTCCAGACCTGTATGTAAGACCGTGCCGTCCCGTAGAAGAAAACCTTCCACAATTCTTGAGATATCGCGGGTTCAATTTTTTTTTAAATATAGGGTATCTCTCTCTCTACCCGGGTTCTAAAGTCCAATGAGATAAAACTCAGAAGAAGATGGCGCCCGTAAAATTATTGTAAAAAAATAAAAATAAAAAGTGTGCAAACTAGGAATTTCACATTGCTTTATTTCGCTCATAAGCTTCCTCTATGAGGAAGCTAAACTAATAAATACTGATAATTATACACAAATAAAATACAAGCTTTCTCATAAGGAATTTGCACACTTTTTAACAAAGTTATAGCTGTTTGAATTTTGCTTATTTTTTAAGAAAAATTTAGTGTTTCTTTAATTTTTGTGAGAAATATATATATGTATGTATGTATGTATATATATATATATATATATATATATATATATATATATATATATATACACTTTTTTACAAATAAATTTTTATGCAAGTTCTTCTTTTAACAGTCTTGTAATATAGCTCAGTATACGGATTACATAGCGGATCATTTTGAGATAAAGCAGTTAATTGCGGATTATGTCCAGACTCTTCTTGTTGGTAATTCAATTCGCTCATTGGATAAATTTTGCGCTTAATCTACTTACATAAATGGTATTAAATTTCTCATTGTTAATTTCTCATCAGTGAGACCTGTCGATGTCATAAACTTCACGATACAGCACTTCAAAACATTTGCCCAAGAATCGAAAGTCTGGGATACCGTCGATATTGGCGAAACAATCTGATAATTGACATAAATCTGCATCTATCGAGAGATCAATCTGATCCTGCGGCTTTTGCCGGGATCTGTATAGAGTTCAAAATTTACAACTTGATAAATCGTTTGGATAATATAAATAAAGTTTTTAAAAGAAATATCAACTTAGTTATATATTCATACTCAAAAAATAGTTTAATAAGTCGAGTTAATAGCTGTATGAAATATTTTTTATTTACTTTTACTTCCTTTTTTTACAAATATCTTTCTGTTAGTTTAAACCGTTAAATAAAGGAATATAAATGTACATAATTTATAAATAAAATGTCATTGTCTTCATCAAGCAATGAGATTACAAAGACTTTCAATTAGTTTACAGAAATTCTTTTCGTTGTTTTTTTATTTACAACTGTATTGAATTATGACATCAAAAGCAAAAAGTCATATGAGTTTCTTTCTTGCATTATATGTCGAAATGAATTAAATGTTTATGCGTTATTATGTGCACTTTACCATATCTAATTCTAATTAAAACCTACTTGTTTTTTTTTTCATGTAATTTTAACCTATTTATTATATATAAAAATTTGTTTATACATTAATGTAACATAATCTTAGCTATACCAAGATGCTTGGTTGAAATATGACACTAGTCCATTTAAAGTTTTCGATATTCCACATGTTGCATAAGTACAACTTTACCTTTATAATTTTCTGCCAGGCGTCATCTCTTTCTGCGAATTACATATCACACAATTTTCCTGAAAAATGAAGAATATTATAACAATCCATCAATAATAAAATAAACAAATTAGTATGGAAGAAATATAATACGTACAACCAAATCAAAATTGGGTAGACAATCTTCATGAAAACAATGCTTACAATAAAATACAACCATATTCCGCGGTTCTGGGGAAAAAGATTTAAAGGCAAATTATAATCGTATCAATCAATTAGAATTGTGACTAATTCAAACTAGTTATTTGTAAATACCTCTTACAATTATCTTCCTATGGCAAGCTCCACACATCTGATCATCTATGAAATAAATCTAGTGATAATTTTGCATTGTCATAAAGAACAGCTTACTAATCCATTACATTTGTCACATATAAAGAATTTATCAAAATGTTTAACATAATAGATACATTTAACTACAATTTTTTTAAACAACTCTTTGAAACTTTCTTGTTTAAATCAGTTCTATAATTTTTTACAATTTTTACAAATATATAATATTCTTTTTCAAGATCAGATTTTATAAAGCTTACCGTCGACAAATATGCCCTTTTGGTGACAACGAACAAGTCGCTCGTGGAGATTGAAATAATCGTTAGATAGTATTTTCTTGCAACCTTCCTGCACAGACACCTGCAGATTGTAGTCGCACATCATTTTAACCAATGCTTTCTTTAAGCCTGGAATTTCCAAAGTGGGTTCTATCCTTTGCACCATAAGCCTAGGGTCAACATAGGTGCCGATCTTTTGGAGGAGAAATGTAATAGCCGCTGAAACGTGTGAAAACTATTACTTGAATTAAACTTTACTTGAATTAATTTTTTAACATTTCTAACAATTCTAACATTAGACTCTTTTTAGAAACCCATTTGATTCATACCAGGTTTGTCAAGTGAGTAATTAACTAGATCGTTCCACAACTCTTCATCATCGTGTTCCTGACAGAATGCTATTGCACTTTCCATATCATTGAGTTCTCTTGTCATGAGCGCTAAAGCTTCCGAAGTGTTTCCGATTCTACCTAGCAGATACACCATTTCTGGATAAAATCGACGCTGACTACAAATATCCAGAGCCTGTTGTATTGGATAATTATCAGAGCGACGTAAAAGCGGTAGTAACTTGTCTCTTGAATAATCGGCATACAGTCGTACCAAAAGACCATGGTACTTGCCCTTTGAATCCTTTGTGTCTCTTTTATCTAATGCATCTAGATACTAAAAAAGGAACAAAATTATACAATTAAATCCTTATTTAAAACTGATAGTTTTAAATAAGGATTTAATTGTATAATTGTATAACTCATGTTTATAATATTTAAGACAAACAAAATAATTAAAAAAAATATAAATGTTGCATGCGGTTGAATTACAATATATCAAATGCTTCTTGTAAATATACGCATATTTTTCACATAAAAATGTAAACGTTATATATTGATTTATTACCAAATATAAATAACGATGATTATGTTGCAACTTTTGTACAACCACGTCAGACGGCACTCTGTCCTTCTCCAGAAAAAATTGTATGGCACGTTCTGTGTCCAGATCCATCAGGCCTTCGATCATGTCATACACAGAATTATACAACTGGTACTTTTGGATCAATTGGAAGACGTCCTTGTGCCGCAGCTTCAAGTACATAGCGAGCGCTTTATCGTATTTGCCATCGTGGATATATAAAATGGCTAACGCTTCTAATAATACGTTCTGTCGTTGATTGTGAACCAGTAAATGCTCCAATACACCGTTAACTACCGCCGCTACTGTGTACAAATCCGGTGACCATTCCTTGACCAGTTGCAGGAAACCGTCGGGATCCATTTTTAAATATTCATACAGGACCATTTCATAGATTAGTGAATCGAGGATAACGTCACCCCGCGGCAAGTAGGACGAGATTGAACGCAGTTGATGCACTCTGGCAAATTTGTAAACCTGTCTCAGCAAAAAAGTATATTCACACCAAAGCGAAAAAATTTTACGAACACGGGCTTAAATGTAATTGCAAATAGTCTTATTATTCACAAGATGGATATTGAAAACGGTCCATGATGACGTTTCTCTCACCTCTTCCTCCCATAATTTTTTATTTCGTCCTAAAACTTTGAGGCAAAGCTTTCCAGCATCATCGTATTTTTCACATGCTAATAAGTGATCCAAATAAGTACGCCCTACATCCAATACAGTATGCATCTTGCAATCTTTGCCTTTATTTATTGTTACAGCTTCTAAAGCTTGCTCGAACTTTCCATGGCTCAATAGCCATTCGATTCTGTCATCCGTATCATACAAACTGGCCACTACGATATCTTTCGGACTTACAATGAAAAATCTGTAAATAATTTTTTTCCATGAAAAACAACATCAAGATGATTTTAGAGATTTTTTTTTTAAATTAAATTAAATTAAAAAAGTATGTACCAAAAGTTCTAAAAATGGAATTAAAGTAAATTTTGAATTCAAAGCTATTCTATTCTTATTTCATATATTAAACATTAGACTATTTGTATCTTGTTACATATTAATATAAAAAATTTTCTATAAAATACATATACTTTATAGAAAAATAATTATTTGTTAAAATTAATTTTTAAAATATTTAGAAATTATCTTAAATTTTTCTTTCATCGTATACAAAACCGATTTGGTCAATAAACTGCGATTAAAAGTAAGTTAAATGATTATGGCACATATTTAAATCAATTTTAATATTTTATTGAAATATACTCTGAAAACAGATTATCATTATTGTCACTTTGTATTCTCTCGCTCACAATTTTTAATTTTTCAATCAATATAAAAGCTTTCTTATAAAAGCGAAAGATACATAGAATAAAAGTCGGAGATTGAAACCAGAATCTATCGACTAGGAGTCAACAATTTTCACATGAAATCACATATTGTCCCAAATTGATTTTAATACACTAATTTTATAATATTAATTTTGTTGCCTACCTGTTTTCCTCCTTTAAACAATCCAAGTGATAATCATTGCAACTGTATTCCTTATAACCACGTAAGGTAAGCGAGTTTGCACATATTACTGAGAAATCTTGATATTTTGGTTCAACCACATGTAGAGTTGGACGTTGATTTTTTCCATCTTCATCCGGTTCCTTTAGGCATCCTAATAATACTAACTGATTTCTCAATGGTGCTACACCGGATATATAAAAATCTACTTGAAACGTTGACACTGAAAAGTAAAATGCAATTGCTTGAATGATTCCTACATTTTGAATACCTACTGTTATAATACAAATTGAATCGTACGAATTAGTTCTAAACATGAATCCAGATTTAGCAAAGAATCCGAACATGAGTAAATAAGTTTATTTCAATGAAGGACACCATAAATGTAAACAAATTCAAATTTATGTCGATAAATATGTTTAATTTCTTTTCAATATATCAAAGGAAAAGCATTCACAATATATATTCATATTCATAGGTAAGTGTTTCATTCGTAATAATTTGACCTTGCTTATATTCGTTTCTACCAATGTAGATTAACTTTGATCTTGGTTTAACTTACCTTTTATCTTTCTCTAATTTTAAAAACTAGAAAAAGATAAATAGTATATTGTGCACCAAGGGGCGAAAAGTAGAGTTTTTCAGACGAGTGTGAAGTTTGCCGAAGGCGAGGGTGGCAAATCACACGAGTCTGAAAAAGTTTTCACCCCGAGGTGCACACGATATTTTTCACAATACCTTTACGGAAAGTTCGACTTCCATGCCTAGAGAGAGGCGAGAGTGGTCAATTTCAAGCCAGGGCTTACTTTCCTCCCTAGGGCGGAAAGTTGTTACTTTCCGCCCGCTATGCCGCCCTGCAGGGCGATTCTCTAACTTCTTAACGTCCTTAACGACAGTTTCGGTATCGTTGCGCAAGTATTATATACGGTAAAAATGCTGCGCAACGATACCGAAACTGTCGT
>NW_027270220.1:0-74721 GCF_030848805.1 Temnothorax longispinosus | reverse complement strand
CTTAAAGGTGGAAGCACATAAAATTGCAGGAGCCATGAGCAGAAAGCAGAAGCCATATGCGCATGCGCTATGGTATCCGTAGAGCTCTATAAATACCATAGCGCATGCGCATATGGCTTCTGCATTCTGCTCATGGCTCCTGCAATTTTATGTGCTTCCACCTTAACTCTTATGTTAAGGTTAGAATGCCATTTAGTTTTCCGTAAAAGTCGTTCCATGGGGAGCCCGGCCCTTGAAAAATCGCACCGATCGAGCTAACTCTGATTGGTTGACCCCCTCTCCGTTACTTTTCCGAGATTCCGTTTTCCGAATTTCTGACTGCCATGTGACAGCACCCTAAAGGTGGAAGCACATAAAATTGCAGGAGCCATGAGCAGAAAGCAGAAGCCATATGCGCATGCGCTATGGTATCTGTAGAGCTCTATAAATACCATAGCGCATGCGCATATGGCTTCTGCCTTCTGCTTATGGCTCCTGCAATTTTATGTGCTTCCACCTTAAGGGCCCGGACACACACTTCTGCACAACGCATAATGCGTAAGCATAAGAAAATTGATTGGTCCATACACATGTGTATAAGGAAATAAATCAATCAATTTTCTTATGCTTACGCATTATGCGTTATGCAGAAGTGTGTGCTCTCCGCTTAATGCTAAGACTCCATAGACGCGGAAACGCCATGCGGCAGAGTGCGTTGACCAATCACAAATTTTGATTTTGCCGCAGGCGACTTGCGGCAGCCTTCTGATTGGTCAACGCACTCTACCGCACGGCGTTTCCGCGTCTATGGAGTCTTAGCATAACGAAACACAATTCCACGCAATTCTACGCCATTGTCGCAAACCCGAAAAAACATAGTCGCATAACCTGTACGCAACGTGTATTTTGTTATAATCGCTGGTAATTGTGCTTTAAAGACACTGAGAACTGCTGAGAACGTATAATATTCTAAATCTAAAGTATATCAATTAATTCACACGACATGGTAAAGTATTCATTATATATGTATTTTGTCTACCAACAAGGTGTATGTATAACAACTAATATATTTATATATTTTGATTTTTTAGGAACAATATAAGTGTGGGCAAATGTTGCAAATGGATATTAAAACATGACCAACTTGAACAGCATTCTTGCTTTGCGAACAATCTACATTCATTAGTGATGGATAAGACTTTTTATAACAGGTAATAAAAATTTCTAAAATTATATTGTTAATAAATTGTTTAAATTACTTTACTAATAAATTGTTATTGCAGGAAACGAGACTAACGAAACCAACGAAGATAATGTGCAAGATGAATATTGGCTGAATGAGAATTTCAACGGAACTAACGAAGACAATGTACAAGATAAAGATAGGCTGGGCCCGTATTCCGTTCCTGCCTACCGACAACTGTCGGTTCGATAAGTGTCGTTGCGCAGGTTTTTCATATCGTGTAAAAGCTGCGCAACGACACCGACAATTGTCGGTAAGCGGATTTTAGCGGAACAGAATACGGCCCCTGGATGAGGACTTTAACGAAACTAACGAAGATAATGTGCAAGATAAAGATAGGCTGGATGAGGAACTCATCTCAGCTGTAAAAAAACAGACCCGCGTTGTACGATAGTAGTTTGCCGGTGAAACAAAGAGGAAGAAAACAAAAAGATCGCTTGTGGAACGAAGTCAGTGTACATTTAAAGGGTAAAATTATTTTGTGTATCTTTGCATTTTATCTATAAGCACTTTTATAGCACATTATTATGGTTACAAATTTCATGTTGTAGGCTTATATATGTACACCAAGTAAAGCGGAAAAGAGGTGGAATTACCTACGAGATTGTTATAAAAAAGCAAAAAATGTATTCAAGAAACGACAAGCTATGCTGCAAAGAAGTGACGCAGCCGGGATACCAAAATCCGAAACAATAATGCCGTCCTTTCGTCATTACAGTGAAATGACATTTTTAAATGATACCTTGGAACATCGGCAGTAAGTAAAATAATAATTGATCAGTTAACAATGAGGTTCTTCACTAACTTTTGCTCCCGCACAAGGGAGCCACTGTGGCTGGTAATTTTCGGCGTAAATGATACCAATACTACCAAAAAATACTACCAATACTACCAAATACTACCAACATTTATATTGGTGCTGCACTCTATGCTAGCTTTCACTAAAGAACCCCAT
Source organism: Temnothorax longispinosus (assembly GCF_030848805.1). NCBI lineage: Eukaryota > Metazoa > Arthropoda > Insecta > Hymenoptera > Formicidae > Temnothorax > Temnothorax longispinosus. The sequence continues at coordinate 72,544 of NW_027270220.1, read as the reverse complement.
TGTTGATTACCATGGTTATATTGGAGATACATATGTTATAATAATTTCTTAATATTTATTTCAGAACTGTAACTTCTTTAAAAGCAGCAATTAACAATGAACAAACATCTACACCAAGTGCAAATATAAATGATTTGGATGATGTGCAATCAACTCCAGGCTCTTCTTCAATATCCGCAACATCAAAAAGTATAATTTCTGTTTGTTATTTTATTTACATGAATTAAATTTAAATAAATATTGAAATACTAATTAATATGTTTTGCTTTGTTAACAGAAAGGAAGAAATTTCAAAGTGTAGATAAATGTGACAAAGTTCTTATACAAGCGCTGAAGGAAAACAAGGAACCAACTCCGATTGATGGATTTTGCTACGTTTATCTGAAGGTTTACGCAGACTTTCGTATGAAGAAAGGTCAAAATTATAAATTGAGTTTTTAACAAGACTTTACGAAATTGAAGTGGCAAAAGAGATTTAAACAAAAGATATCATACCTTTGGAGGGTTTTATTCTTGCTACTCTTGGTCTTATTCTTGTTGCAATATAAAGGCTCATGAATACTTGTACAGCTATATTTGGAAATTTTGACGTCAAAGGTAAAAAATTAAACAAATATTTTGTAATACACATCAAAATGAACTATTTTTACTGCATACTATCTGTTTTTTTACATAATTTGAATATAATTGTACAAGTATCCAGGAACCTAAATGAACTAGGAAGTAAGTTAATTTTATTTATCTGCGAAATTTTTTGTTTGAAAAATTTTTGTTTCTTGTTTCAAAGATGATTAAAAGTATGATTTTTTATGATTAAGATATATTGTGATAAAAGTAAAGAAAAGTGAGATAATTATAAGATAATTATAGAATACGATTATTTTAGTTTATAAAAAAAGTAGTAAATAAGCAGTAAAATTTTGCAGAGAAGTCTACTCAAGACGTTTTAAAAGTACCAAAAAGTATTAGAAAATATTAGATTATAAAAGTTTCATATAAAGAGATGTTTGTGTGTGTGTAACACAGATTTCTAAAAGTGTTACAAGTATTTAACTCTCTAACATCGAGAAAAGTCTGTTTATAAGATTAAAGGATTGTTTATACATATTATACATATAAGACTGTTTATGTATGTAAAATATGTATGAGTAAATGATAAAGAACCAATGTTTATTTTTCAAATAAAATTGTATTTAATAATCACGTGTATAAGCTTTTGTCCACTGTTGTTTTATAGCTCCAGATGTAGAAAAATATTGCGCAAATTGATCTCTCACAGTACTTCCACGAAATGTATTATTTTCTAAACTTTCAAGACTGTGTAATGCTTGACATGAATTTTGATCTTGTAAAGGAATATTTACAGAATATGATCTGTTTTCTATAGGAAGATTTAGATCTGTCATCATCAAGAAATTGTGTAAACAGACAGTTGATTGAACAATCAAAATTGCATTATCAACATTTGTTATAAGAGGCCTTCGAAAAATTCTCCATCTGCCAGTCCAAATACCGAAAGTCGAGTATGACTTAATTGATAATTAAATATACTTTTTATAATATTAAAATTGCACGATTGAGGGTATGGACGTAGCATATACGAAGTTAAACCAAAAGCTGCATCTCCCACTAAAACATATAGTAATGTTGGACCGTTTTCTGAAATTGACCTTGCTTTCGGTAACTTTAAATCGTTATTTTCTAATTGATGCCCAAGTTGCTATCACGGAATATTCTTCCATCGCTTCGTCTACCTTCAGCACCAATATCTATATACGATTGTAAAGCAGCAATTGGCATCTGCGACTGCTAAAAGCACAATGCTGTGAGAATTTTTATAATTATAATACGTTGACCCACTATGAGGTGGAGCCTAAAATGTAAAAAATAAACGCAAAAATTAAAGCAAAAAACTATTAATATTTAAATTAAGTTATACAACTGTTGATATTTATCATTAACACAATTTTTTTCTATACCTAAAGTACAACATGTTTTTCATCAATGGCACCAATGCAGTTTGGAAAATCCAATAATTTTTCGAACTCTTTTGCTCTTTGTAGTTATGAATTTTCTGAATTTTCGGGAAAAACTATATCTTTTAAATTATCCCAAATAGCCTGACATGTTTCAGACACAATCATAGAGTACGTTTACACGACTTCTAACTTCGACTTAGTAACGCTGATGTTATAACTCCTACTTAAGGTGAGTTGCGTTTACACGTTCAGGCTTATCTTACTCCCACCAAGCTGAAATAACTTAATAACTTTCGAGTGAGATTTCTATTGATACCAATATATAATTACTAAAAATTTGATGCTTGCTTGTCGTAGGGTTAGGGTCTGAAAAAATGTAAATAAGTCAACAAACAAAGTGGACTTTTAGGTTACATTATAAATTTGAAAATCATTAAATATTTATTTGTCAAGTAAAATGTAATATATAACTAACAAAAAATTAAAATTTTAGGTTAATTGTTATCAATATTGGAAACAATTGGGGAGAACATGGAAAGCGTTTGCTCGTTTGTTGCCGTATACTTGACAACTGTGGAAAACATGGTCATGCAATGTACATTACATATCCAAAAAATTTTGATTAAACGGCGAAGGCGTCTAAAAAAAATTCTATTACTAACACTTGTTGAATTCAACGCCACCAAATAATTTGCTTGATCTCGGACCTATATTAAAATTATCTCGCAGAAAGAGAAATATGGTCATTTTAAGGATTAAGACTGGTTAGAAACATTTCGGATGACTAAAGCAACTTTTCTCTGGTTATGTGATATTGTATGATCAGTTACGAGAAGTACTCGCTCCAAGTTTAAACCAGATAGGACCCGAGAACCAGTAACATTGGAAAAGCAGGTCGCTGTTTGTCTGTATTTCTTATCTAGCTGCTGTAAATATCGCATAGTTGGAAATAATTTTGGAATTCATAAGGCAACCGTGTAGAAGTGTATTCATAGAGTAATTGATGCAATTAACACAGAACTAATGAGCTTGTGGATAACCATGCCTGACAATGATGAGTGCTATAAAATAGCTGCGGCTTTTGAGAAGAAAACGCATATTCCACAATTAATTGGAGCAATTGATGGGACGCATATCCCTATTCTTCCTCCTAGTAATGGATATAGAGATTACATTAATCGAAAAGAATGGCCCTCTATGATATTGCAAGCGGTTGTAGATAACAACTATAGGTGTACATACGTGTGCAAGTATATCATTTGTTCATTCCACTGTTTTTGTTTTTAATAGAATAATTGATTAACGCCATCATTTTCTAGGTTTCGTAATATTTACTGTGGTTCACCAGGATCGTGTCATGATCAGTTTTTCAGACTTCAAAATTGTATAAAAACTATAATTTATTAATTCCCAAAGTTGGTAAAAAATGTTTCATTTTTTACTAAAGTTGATATTATATAATTTTCTCAAATTTACGTAAAACTTATATTTTAGGGAATGAAAACGGTATTAAATGGTCAGCGCCTTATCTTATAATAGGAGATCCTGCTTATCCGTCACTGAAATGGCTCATCAAAGGATACACTAAGAGTGCTCGTCTCACTCCTGAGGAAGAATCCTTTAATGTATATCTAAATTCTGCCCGCGTATGTGTTGAAATAGCTTTTGGAAGACTGAAAGCTTGTTGGCGACGAGTACTTAAACGAATTGATGTACACTATACTTACGTACTAAATATAATATCAGCCGTCTGCATTTTACATAACATAGTCGAGACGCGAAAAGAAACATTTTTACCTGCGTGGGAGCATGCAGTAACAGACGTACAAGTCGAAATTCAGCAATCAGAACCAACAAGAGCTCATAACTTATTGGATCACTTTATTGCCAGTCAGCTAAGGAATACCCTAAAAAATTATTTGGCTAAAAATTTTGAACTCCGAAGAACATTTGTAACATAAACAATATATAATATAAAAATAACCTGTACTCTTCATGAGTTATTTTTTTGCTACCTGTCTTATATAGCACAAATTATAATATGTATAATAAAGTATTTATTTAAAAAATGTACAATGTTTCTTTATATGTTATCGGTATTTAGGGCCGTCGTACGGGAATGAGCCGCCCTTGTGCAAACTTTCATAAACCATCCCCGATTGAAAAGTAGTTAAAAAAAATTAATTTCAATAATTATATTTTATAATTATATTTTTATCATAGTAATCATTCAGGTAAAATCAGTACAACTTATTATAATAATCACAGAGTACAGTCAGTACAACTTATTATAATAATCACAGAGTATAGTCAGTACAACTTAATATAAAATATAACACAAAAAAAAGATAAGTAGGTAACAAAATAATTTTTAACATTACAAAAAAATTATATATGATTCTCAGTTTATACGGGAATGGCGTTTAAATCTGAATTAAATGTGAAAAATAAAAGCAAAATATTACATTTCATAATAATAATAATTAATATTTATATAGACTATCTCATAATCAAATGTTTTGAATTTTTTTCAGATATTATGTTAAAGGTTGTTCCGTCATCTAAACTTTTCATGATTTGCGTTCTCTCATTAATTTGAGAAAATATCGAGTTTCCTCGGTTTCCCAACTTTCACGCTTTTTGGTTTCCATTTCTTTCACTTTCTTTGCTTTCTGTATTCTGTACTATAGAATCACGTACTCTGCAAATAATTGAGAGTTCGCAGAATGCTTAATTTTTACGGTTGGCATTATCGCCATTGTTACAGTGCACGGTCGTATACACAGGTCGCGAAACTCTCGTGGTGGGGGTATGCCTCTTAATGTAACGACCTGTGCTTCACAGATCGTCCGCTAGCCGCGGAGCGCTGCGATCGTATGGTAAATGTGAAAACAATAGGTATACATATATATATATAGCTTCAAATTACTTGCTTATAAAGTTTTGTTTCTTACAAAGTTTTAAATGACAAGAAGACGTTTTATTATTTACACAAATTGTATAAATAATGTAAAAATTACGGAAATTATTTGTATAATTTAAATTTTATTTAATAACACCAAGCATTAATAACACTAAAACATTAATTATTCTTGAAAGATTGAAAGTTTCGTAATGGTTGAAAAAAATGTAATTATACTTAAAACATTATGCATGCAATGTGAAACAATTATGTAGATAATTTCTTAGTATTTTTTGAAGGATTTGAAATAATAATATCTGTATGAAATATTATAAATATATTCATATATGTATATAATAGGTACATTTACATTTATATAGAGATATACACATTATTGTTGCAAGTGAACGTGTTAATAAAAAACTATTGAAAAACTATTGAGAGCGAAGTAACTATTGGATAACTATATTAGATTTGAATAGTACGTATACTATTCAAATTTTGAAAGTCCAATAGTTAATTCGCTGTCAAGTTTTTTTTCATAATATTAATAAAGAATATTAAATATTAAACATTGTTAAGTTTCGACATTTTTCTTTGAGTGATACACTTTTTTTTTACTTTTTGATTTTCTTGGTAAGTGAATTGGCGCATTCTTAGTCGAATATAATAAAAAATTGCATAAGACAAGATGTCTGAATCGTGATCTTTACAAGGAAATGTGAATTCATAATTATCCAATACTTCATCTACCGTTAAATTAAAGACATTTGAATTAGTCGCGTGTTTAGAGAAACATTCTTCAACATATTTGATTAAATTAAAAAAATGTAAATTTGCATGAATTAAGCCTCCTCTTGTTTTCATGTTAACCAATTGCGAAACTGATGTATTAATGTCGGACCTTGTTAAAGCTTCTTGACAAAATTTACAAGTTCTGTAAATTTCATTCTTTAATATTTGCTTACATAGATAGCCTGTAAAAGCAGTATATAATCATGTAATTTACAAATATTTATTTAAAATTCGAAGCTATGATTTCTACTAAAAGTAAACTTACATTTCAATGGTTGATAAAAGAAAATTTTTCATATAAAAAATATATAAATATATATGTATAATTGTAAATAAAATATGTCTATACATGTTTTCCTTCTCTTATATAATTTCTATTCGCATATACAGGCAAAATAATAAAAAGATGAATCTAAAAATAATTAAAAAGATCATTTTCGCATTGTATTTAAAAAAAAAGAGAAGTTTGAGGAAACGAGAAAAATTTGCCTATATATAATCATATATAATGTAACTGTTGTTATATACATATGGGAAAATTTTCCTTATTTCCTCAAACTTAACTATTTATAAAAATAAAATGCGAAAATAATCTTTTTATTATTTTAGATTCTTTTTTTCATTTTTCCTGTATATACGAACAGAGGTTGTACAAGAGAAAGAAAACATGTATGGGCCTATTTTATTTATAATTATATATATATATATATATATATATATATATATATTTATGTATGTTTTTGTATGAAAAATTTTTTTACCGAGAAGTTGTATGTAATGCTACATCTCAATATACAAATGAACGTATAGGTGGAATAACATTACACTTAACTTGTTATTGTACCCATACTTTCAAATACATATTAGAGGTCGTTCAAAAAGTACGTAACGCCTTGAATACTTGAATACAATATTATTAATATTATGAAAAAAAACTTGACAGCGAATTAACTATTGGACTTTCAAAATTTGAATAGTATACGTACTATTCAAATCTAATATAGTTATCCAATAGTTACTTCGCTCTCAATAGTTTTTCAATAGTTTTTTATTAATAACACATTCACTTGCAACAATAATGTGTATATCTCTATATAAATGTAAATGTACCTATTATATACATATATGAATATATTTATAATATTTCATACAGATATTATTATTTCAAATCCTTCAAAAAATACTAAGAAATTATCTACATAATTGTTTCACATTGCATGCATAATGTTTTAAGTATAATTACATTTTTTTTCAACCATTACGAAACTTTCAATCCTTCAAGAATAATTAATGCTTTTAGTGTTATTAATGCTTGGTGTTATTAAATAAAATTTAAATTATACAAATAATTTCCGTAATTTTTACATTATTTATACAATTTTTGTAAATAATAAAACGTCTTCTTGTCATTTAAAACTTTGTAAGAAACAAAACTTTATAAGCAAGTAATTTTAAGCTATATATATGTATATACCTATTGTTTTCACATTTACCATACGATCGCAGCGCTCCGCGGCTAGCGGACGATCTGTGAAGCACAGGTCGTTACATTAGGGGTGCATTCGGGGAGCACGCTATTAGCACAATTATCGTCCAAAACTGTTCGAGGAGACGCTTTGTGGCGCTGTGATATACGATGATGACGTCACTGTAAAGGCAGCGTGACGTCATCACTCGCGCTATTTTCGCTATTATTTTCGAGGTGAGGCACGAAATACTATTGGCGCTTAAGCTGCGTTCGGGCAGCTTGCTATCGCTGTCGCGCTATTGGCTCTTCGAACGAAGTTCATAGCGTTTGCGTTTATAGCGTTAATAGCGTCTCCCCGAATGCACCCTAAGAGGCATACCCCCACCACGAGAGTTTCGCGACCTGTGTATACGACCGTGTTACAGTGCGACCGTTTACACGTCCTTCTTACGTCGATGTAGTAACCCTAAGCCTCTTCATCAACCGACTTTAAGTTACTACACCGATGTAATAACTTCGTCGTAAAAGAGCGTTTACACGGCATCTAACGTCAGTAGTTATAACATCGATGTTATAACTTCGGCTTAAATCGGGCCGTGTAAACGTAGTCTTAGATACTGTGTTCAGTCCAACGCGAAATGCAAACGAAATTGAGTGCATGCTATCGCCTGATGCCAAATATTGTAAACATATTTGTAGGTAGTTGCTGATATTGGAGATCTGGGGGTCGATTACGGTTCTTGAAACGAAGTGAAAATTACAAAAGTGAACAGATTTACTAGATTTCGACCAATAAAATCATAGATACCCTAGTGAATTTCCTCACTTTTGTAACTTTCACTTCGTTTCAAGAACCGTAATAAGCCCCCTGACAACATCTAGTTTTGTGATACTTAGCTCAATTTATAACTCTAATAATTCATTAAATACATCAATATTCATATGAAAATATTCAAAATATTTGTCAGGATCAGTATTGATCATCTCCTTGATTAGATTATTACTGTCCCCTTGTTGATATCTTTTTTGTACATACACTAAATATTGGTCGCACCCAAAATCTGTGTAAACGGTGTAAATCAGCCTTTCTTTGTCTTCTCTTTAAATATTTGTATATTAAAGTGGCTTTAATTAATTTTTTTCTTTCAATTTCTTTATGACAATTTAATATTGGACTTCTTTTACTTTAGTAAATAAACATATCTTTGCCATATTCAGTGATTCCAATAATCCACACTCTAAAGTATCATTGTTGCTTATATTTGATTGCACATCATCTATATTTGCTCTTGATGTAGATATTTGTTCATTGTTAAGGGCCCGGACACGCACTTCTGCACAACGCATAATGCGTATAAGCATAAGAAAATTGATTGGTCCATACACATGTGCATAAGGAAATAGACCAATCAATTTTCTTATGCTTACGCATTATGCGTTGTGCAGAAGTGCGTGTGCTCCCCGCTTAAGGCTTAAACAGGCTTAAAGCTTAAAACACCTATTGTAGATGACCTCATAGAAGTTAGCCGGACAATTTCGACTTATGACATTTTTTTTTTACGAATCGATTGTTAGTCGTTTGTTATTAATTGTTAGACTAATTATAACGTTTGTTAGTTAATAGTTTTTACGTAATCACGAAAATAATTTTTAGTGTTAATTTAGCCAGTAAATATAGATTTCTTTACAATTTTCAGTTCAAACCGTGGTCAATCGATGCGGAATTGTTTGTTAGTTCCGAATATACTAATTAAAACGTTTGTTAGATCACGGTTTCGCTAAAAAAAACCGAAAAACTGTATATCGTTTAGCTGCCGGAGAGTGGGGGTGAGACGTTTCGTGCAAAAACGCGTCGAATGAGCCTAAATTCATCGTTTTTTGTGCTGCTGTAGCTAAACTGAAGAATTACCCTATTACATAATGCGTTCCGAAACCACCACATATTCTACGTCTCACCCCCACTCTCCGGCAGCTAAACGATATACAGTTTTTCGCTTTTTTAGCGAAACCGTGATCTAACAAACGTTTTAATTAGTATATTTGGAACTAACAAACGATTCCGCATCGATTGACCACGGTTTGAACCAAAAATTGTAAAGAATTCTATATTTACCGGCTATTTAACACTAAAAATTATTTTCGTGATTACGTAAAAACTATTAACTAACAAACGTTCTAATTAGTCTAACAATCAATAACAAACGACTAACAATCGATTCGTAAAAAAAAAATGTCATAAATCGAATGTGTCCGGCTAACTTCTATGAGGTTTGTAGATGGGCACTTTTTCGAACGCAGCTCTACCTCTATGAAGTTGGCCGGACAATTTCAACGTATCGAACTTTCATTAAGGGTCGACAGGAGTAACACTACCGACCTCTGTCGGGTTGCTTAGCTGCGAGTCCGTATTTTATTTATTATAAATTTTTTAAAAGCCAAAATGGAAAATCCGGCTCTGTACCAGCTTGCGGCTGATCTTACTGATTAAAACGAGCATAAGTGAAATGAGATTCGTTAATTAATTTGGCTAAAATTTGGGACAAACCGTTCCTAAGCAGCTTTGCAGCTCTAAGCAAGCCTGCAAAGCTGCTTAGGAACGGTTTGTCCCAAATTTTAGCCAAATTAATTAACGAATCTCATTTCACTTATGCTCGTTTTAATCAGTAAGATCAGCCGCAAGCTGGTACAGAGCCGGATTTTCCATTTTGGCTTTTAAAAAATTTATAATAAATAAAATACGGACTCGCAGCTAAGCAACCCGACAGAGGTCGGTAGTGTTACTCCTGTCGACCCTTAATTGGAATCGATTGGTGGTCGTTTGGTGGTTTTTGGTAGTCTAGTCCGATCGTTTGGTGGTTAGTCGTTTTCCTGTAAAATAAAAATGAAATTTCCGGTGTGAAGTTAGCCGGACAATTTTTATTTTTCAACCAATTTAACTTTTTTATAGCTCATTTGACGCGGAATCGTTTGGTGGTCACGAATATCACCAGTAAAACGTTTGGTGGTCAACCGTTTTCCCAGAAAATAGAAAAAACCGTATGCGCATAATGCCGGACATATCACCTCTGTGCCACTAGTCGGAAAAATTGTATTTATCACCCAAATTGACTTTGATAGGGCTCAATCGACGCGGAATCGTTTGGTGGTCACGAATATCATCATTAAAACGTTTGGTGGTCAATTGTTTTCCTAAGAAATAGATAAAACCGTACTCTCACGCCATTGGTCGCATGATTCCGTGACGTTAGCTCGGTAATTTGATGGATAAACATTATTTATCAATCAAATTGACTTTCATACGGCTCAATCGACGTGGAATCATTTGGTGGTCACGAATATCGTCATTAAAACGTTTGGTGGTCAATCGTTTTCCTAAGAAATAGATAAAACCGTACTCTCTCGCCATTGGTCGTATGACTCCGTGACGTTAGCTCGGTAATTTGATGGATAAACATTATTTATCAATCAAATTAACTTCCATACGGCTCAATCGACGCGGAATCGTTTGGTGGTCACGAATATAATCAGTAAAACGTTTGGTGGTCAACCGTTCCGACTAATGACACAGAGGTGATATGTCCGGCATTATGCGCATACGGTTTTTTCTATTTTCTGAGAAAACGGTTGACCACCAAACGTTTTACTGATTATATTCGTGACCACCAAACGATTCCGCGTCGAACGAGTTGTATGAAAGTCAATTTGATTGATAAATAATGTTTATCCATCAAATTACCGAGTAACGTCACGGAGTCATATGCGACCAATGGCGTGAGAGTACGGTTTTTTCTATTTTCTGGGAAAACGGTTGACCACCAAACGTTTTACTGATTATATTCGTGACCACCAAACGATTCCGCGTCGATTGAGCCATATGAAAGTCAATTTGATTGATAAATAATGTTTATCCATCAAATTACCGAGCTAACGCCACGGAGTCATACGACCAATGGCGTGAGAGTACGGTTTTATCTATTTCTTAGGAAAACGATTGACCACCAAACGTTTTAATGACGATATTCGTGACCACCAAACGATTCCGCATCGATTGAGCCGTATAAAAGTCAATTTGATTGATAAATAATGTTTATCCATCAAATTACCGAGCTAACGTCACGGAGTCATACAACCAATGGCGTGAGAGTACGGTTTTTTCTATTTCTTAGGAAAACCATTGACCACCAAACGTTTTAATGACGATATTCGTGACCACCAAACGATTCCGCGTCGATTGAGCCCTATCAAAGTCAATTTGGGTGATAAATACAATTTTTCCGGCTAATGGCACAGTGGTGATATGTCCAGCAGCATTATGCGCATACGATTTTTTTTATTTTCTGGGAAAACGGTTGACCACCAAACGTTTTTATGATGATATTCGTGACCACCAAACGATTCCGCGTCGAATAAGCTATAAAAAAGTTAAATTGATTGAAAAATAAAAATTGTCCGGCTAACTTCACACCGGAAATTTCATTTTTATTTTACAGGAAAACGACTAACCACCAAACGATCGGACTAGACTACCAAAAACCACCAAACGACCACCAATCGATTCCAATTAAGGGTCAAAGCACATAACATGGCGTAGCGATATACGACGGTCTTAGTCCCCGACCTGATGACAGATCAGGATACGCCAAAGCTTGTGCGTTACTTAAGCTGGCTACACACACTTTCCGTAGAACATAACAGTAGGATTTCGACCAATCGCGTTGCTCGATTCGAAAACGTACGGCCATACGTTCCCGAATCGAGTAACACGATTGGTCGAAATCCTACTGTTACTGTTACGAAAAAGTGTGTGTCCGGGGCCTTACGTCCACGACTACGGCCGGTATTCATAGTCGGTTCTTATATTTAAGACCATCTTAAGTACAATCTTAAGATGTCATTAACCAATCACAGAGCCGTATTAGCATCTTAAGATATTACTTAAGACGGTCTTGAAATAAGATCTGATTATGAATACCGGCCTCGTCGACTGTCATATGTGCTTTGGCCCTAATGAAAGTTCGATACTCGATACGTTGAAGTTGTCCGGCCAACTTTATAGAGGTCGCAGCTCTGTGTAGTATTTCAGCTCTGGTAAATTAGCCGGTCAACTTCGACTTTATTAATTTTTATATTTTTTTATCGTTTGTTGGTCGTTTGTTGGTGATTGTTGGCCTAATTACAACGTTTGTTGGTTCTTAATTTTTTTTAAATTTAAAAAAAAAATTAGCATTAAGTTAGCCGGAAAAATTTTATTTTTAATTTCAAAAAAGTCTAATCGATGCGTAATCGTTTGCTGATGATTGTTGGTCTAATTTTAGCGTTTGTTGGTTTATTATTAGTCTTAAAAACGAAAAAAAACGAAAAATTATGGAGGATTCACACTGCGTCCGATGTTCGACGTACGACGATCCGACATCCAATAGGAAATTTTTGTCTCTAATAATAAATTCTGTTATTGGATGTTGGATCGTCGTACGTCGAACATCGGACGTGATCGGACGCAATGTGAATCCTCCATTATCTCACATATTAAAGTAATCGAAGATTGGTTTATTTGCCTACGACTTAAGCTTTATTTCTATCAATTTAAGGCTAACATCTATAAAACTGCCATATGAATACGGGCCTTAACATCGGCAGAAAATCGCGAAAAGATAAAGAAACATGGTGGTTCGTGAGAAGCACACACACACACACACACACACACACAACGGGGGGGGTGCGAGGGGGGGCCTTCGGCCTCCGCTTTACAACATAAAGTACATGCTAAGTTGTAAAACGAAATTATAAAGTACATGCATGGGGGAGGGTGCAGGGGAGAAAAGCCTTTCTGTTCACGTGCGTTCACGCATGTAAAGGTGGAAGCACATAAAATTGCAGGAGCCATAAGCAGAAGGCAGAAAGCATATGCGCATGCGCTATGGTATCTGTAGAGCTCTATAAATACCATAGCGCATGCGCATATGGCTTCTGCCTTCTGCTTATGGCTCCTGCAATTTTATGTGCTTCCACCTTAAGTCCCCTTGCACCCCTGCATGCATGTGCTTTATAATTTCGTTTTACAACTTAGCATGTACTTTATGTTGTAAAGCGAGGTCCACGCAGCCTACCGGCGGGGTGGGTGCGGGGGAGGGTGGGGCCGAAGGCCCCCCCCGCGCACCCCCCCGTTTTGTGTGTGTGTGTGTGTGTGTGTGTGCTTCCCACGAACCACCATGTTTCTTTATCTTTTCGCGATTTTCTGCCGATGTTAAGGCCCATATTCATATGGCAGTTTTATAGATGTTAGCCTTAAATTGATAGAAATAAAGCTTAAGTCGTAGGTAAATAAACCAATCTTCGATTACTTTAATATGTGAGATAATTTTTAGTTTTTTTTCGTTTTTAAGACTAATAATAAACCAACAAACGCTAAAATTAGACCAACAATCATCAGCAAACGATTACGCATCGATTAGGCTTTTTTGAAATTAAAAATAAAATTTTTCCGGCTAACTTAATGCTAATTTTTCTTTTTAAATTTAAAAAAAAATTAAGAACCAACAAACGTTGTAATTAGGCCAACAATCACCAACAAACGACCAACAAACGAAAAAAAAATATGAAAATTAATAAAGTTAATCAAATTCTTCCAACATAAGTGTTTTTTCAACAAGATCAAAGGCGCCGCAACGCCCATTCCAGCGAGACAGCGCAGCCAGACTCTGCATTTCATTAACAACACTACTAAAACAAGAGAAATTACTTTGTTCCAAGACTAATCAAATCGCTGACATTTTTGTGTCGTTACCTCCCGGGCTATAATATACGTATTTCGTCTGCGAGGCTGACGACGCGCCGGTTCAAGAGAGAAAGAGAAAGAGCATAGCATGTTTGCTCTCTCTAGCTGGCCGAGGCTGGCCGAGCGCTGAGCGCACATGTACACGGGGCGCTTGGCTTGTGTGCGTCAGCGTCACGTGACGCGATCCTATCCCCTCCACAGCCTATCCCCTCCACAGGCTATGTAGCAGAGACTTAAACCTGGGATCTCTGTATTACCACGAGGTCGTAGATATAGCACGGAAGAGCAGCTGCATATGAGCCGCATACCACAGCGCATTCCATCTGGCTTCCTGCAATTCTGCTCATGGCTGCGAAGTTGACCGGCTAAGTTACCGGAGCTTAGTATTTCACCTTGAGAATTTATTTCTAAGCGTTGGTAACCCTGAAAGCGGAGTTTGCCGGTTGCCCGTCACTCCCGTCGACTCAATAAAGAAGCATCAATTTACTTACAGAAAGAGTTGTTTCAGTCGTCTCAAATTTGTGCGAGATAAGTGAGTAAAAAATTCTTAGGTATAAAAGTAATATCATTTTTATATTTATTTTGTACATTTTTTTATGTACACTTGAAGAGAGCCGCATCCGAGTCAAATAGTAGATATTATGTGATATTTTATACTCGGATGCGGTTCTCTTCAGATGAGAAGGCATTATTGACTACGTTTACATGGCAGCTTGTAATCCAGTTGAATAACTACCGTATATTATCCGATCCAAAATTTTTCTTTTTTTGATCATAATCATTTAGATATGAGCTTTTTCGATGTTTAAACTACAACTTTTAATACATAATATATATCAATTGTTTCAAATGTTTAGAGCATCAAAATAGGTTCATATTTAAATAATCGTTATGATCAAAAGAAGTATTTTAGGTCGGATAGTATACGGTAGTTACTAAACTGGATTACAAGTCGTCGTATAAACGTAGTCATTAATGCCGCTGTCTGTACTTACTCCTAAATTTATATAAGCATATACATTGAAATTGTAATAAACTACACTTTCTGCTATTTTAGTTTATCTAAAATTGTATATATGTGTTGTGTGTTGTATGTATAAACGTGTGTTGTGTATACACACTGACACATATATCACAAAAATAATGAAAAATTTAATTTTATTATTGAAAATGTTAATGTGTAAGAAAGATATATTAATCTTCCTGATCATACAATTACTAATTGTTTAAAGTATTATATATCTCATTATACTTTCATCTCTTATTTTTGCTTATAGAACAAGGTGCTTTTATCTCTTCAGAAGAAGTTACGGAAAAACGTTTTATCAAAATGTTAAACAGCAGAAATTCAACGAGTTGTTTAAATTCGTCCAATGCTAGATCTTCCAGGGAACGTAAAAATTGCCTGAAGCGTGCCTTGCAGCAAACATTAGTTTTACGTAATAAAAAAAATTGTTTTAGCTTCTTTTTACTCTGTACTTAAATATATGACCAGTTAAGAAATAATTTGCAGAGGAAGTGGCCAATGGTTCCACAATAAATAAGCTGGATGAAGCCATAAACGAAGTCGACCATGTTACTTCTGAAACAAGTATAGAAGAAAAAGGTATAAAAAACTTTAGTTATATTTTTTTTACATATGCGATATTATTCTCGTATAATATATAAAATTATACAAAGTTTTACATTATATGTACGAGATAAACTATACTCCATCCAACGAGAAATTGAAAGTTGTTCTGCTCATAGGCGGGCAAAGTGAGAAAAGCGTAGCGCGCTTGTATACGGCATGGCAGTGTGGAGAGGGGCTTCCTAGGTCTTCCGTGGGGGGAAAACTTGCGCGAGACGGACAAGTTTTCGTCCGATCTACTCTCAATCTCTCGTTGAACAGAGTATACATATATACAAATTTTATATATATATATATATATATATATATATATATATATATATATATATATATATATATATATATATATGTATATATATAATAATAATAATATCATATGTATATATATTTAATACATAATGTAAGATACATATTTATGTGATAAATCATGTATTGGAACAATAATATTGCAATTTGATAAAAATTAGAAAACCTTGTGTGTGTGTGTGTATGTGTGTGTGTGTGTGTGTGTGTGTGTGTGTGTGTGTGTGTGTGTGTGTGTGTGTGTATACATATATATATTTTTTTTACTTTATTATAGATTAATCCCTATTTTATTCATATTTTTAGTCTCTAATCAGCAGGAGGTGCTTATCGATTCACAAATGATGACGTCATCTTCCAAAGTTCTAAAAACTTGCACTATCTCACTGACAAAGAGAATGCGCGACTATGATCATATCGACTTTTCACAAAAATTGGTAGATTTGATGATTATAATTATATATCTATATTTATCTATGCTATCGGTTAAAAATTTGAGACCATTGAACATGTCTATATACAAAATGAAATCAAAGTTATGCATTATAATTTGACATATTTTTAGTATTTTATTCATCGCTTTATGAAATGAAAAATAATATAAAATATTTGAAAATTTTGTTAAAAAAAATTTTTTTACAAGATGAAAAAAGTATTAGACACTAAAAAACAGACACTTTTTTCGTTGAAGTAGTTATCCTTACATCTAATTACTTTTTTTTAGTAATCTAAGTACTCAGCTACAAGTTTATTTTATTTTTTTCTGACAAGACTTCCATTTTCTTGAAATTAATGCTAGATTAATCACAACTGTGCTAAATATAATGCCTATTTACTTTCAAATTAAGAAAAAATATTGAGTAAAATACGAATCAGATTTTTACATCATGTTTTACTGGAATAGTTTTAAGTTTTATATATGGTCTGAACTCAACTTTTGACAGTAGTATACATTCTTGATATTAAAATGCTTAACAAAATTATATTACGTATGTTGCTACTTCTGAGCTTTATTTTATTTATTATTTTTCTCATTATTATTATTATCATATAGTTATTTTTGTAATATCTATGTCTTAGGTAAAACATTTGCAAGAAACATCAGGAAAATCACAGTCTCCGAATTGGTCACTTTTAGAGAGACGGGTAACAAAATTGTTTAAAAGGATTGCTAATAGCAGCACACTATTAGGTCTGTTTAAAATTATTAAAAATAAAAAAAGTACATTTTCCTAACGCGAGCGTGAAATGGGCCGCTTTTCGCGCTTGTTTTGAGTGAGCAAAACGATTCATTTCTCCACTAGTTGAGAAATGGCTTCATTTCTCAACTAGTGGAGAAATGAAATTGTAAAACAAGCGCGAAAAGCGGCCTGTTTCACGCTCTTATTAGGAAAAATAGTATGAACAACTCGTGGGAAGAGTGGTCGAGCCCAAATGAGTGCGACCAACTTCACACTCATTCAGAATCGACCACATTTCCCACTCGTACAAATATATATATATATATATATATATATATATATATATTTGTGAATATTTTTTTAGGCATATTGTCAAGTAATTTTAAATTTGTACTTATATTTAAAAAATCTAGTTAAATTTCTGGAAATTTTTATTTCAGGCACATTGGATCCTTTAGAGAAGAAGATAATAGTTAGGAAGAAACCTGAACAGAGAGTAGCATCGCAACCTGCAGTGACAGTACCTGATAAACTGGTGCCACATGCAAACACAAAGGATGAAGACAGTGTCGAACGTACTGTGAGAAAGATTAAAAAGTTAATAACATGTTACTGTAAAGAAGCTGGAAAACCGCTCGATTTCTTTCAATTGATTCTGCACCCCCATGATTTCGGAAGGACCATTAGAAACATGTTATACATATCGTTCCTTGTAAAAGATGGAGTAATGAAATTGAAAAAAGGTATGTTTTTATCTTTTCAAACACAAGTAGTTCCATCTTTTTTTCTTCTTATTTATTATCAAAATTTGATTATTTTTATCTCAGATCATAGAAGTCTCGTTGTGGAACCATATCACAAGGAAATAAATTCACAACAAAAACGATCTAGCAATAGAATGGGTATTCAGAATGTCACGTCATTAAACATGAAACAATGGAGAGTAAGTTAAAATTCTTAAAAAATCCGCTATTTAATGGATTTCGAATCAAATCACAGTTCAATAAAAAAATAATTTTTTTTACTTTTCTTAGTTTTACATAAATAAAAACTATTTTGTATTCTGTAACAAATTTATCAGATTAAATTGAGGATTTATTGGGCACATTAAAATTGTAGGAATATTAAAAATTGAAGTTATAAAGTTAATAAAACTGTCTTTTTTCAGATATTGAAAAAAGCGTACAGATTGGAACAACCAATGATTGATTTTGACGAAGAAAAATAATTATAATCACTAACGTACTTTCTTATCAATGCAAAAAAGGACATGTAATTTCTAATTTATATTTATGGTATTGCATTAGATTTTCAATTATATACTGTATCAATTATTTTTCCACAATTTTGACAGAAAGTTATTAAAACATTATTAAAATAAGATATATAATGAACATTATTGCGTTTTTGTAAAACTTTTATTAATGTCTAATATATACATCGTGATTCCTACAGTTAATTAGTAATAACACGATTATATTAATTAGATCTGTGGAGAAAGTCTAGAAATATCATATGTTGATGTTATATTCTGACTGAACAATTCAAGTATAGTTTCTAATGAATGCTTTTGTAACGAAAAGAAGGTAAAGCATAAAGCAACCTTTCAAGTAATAATTACAGTAATAATTCATATATGTTGCGATAAAGAATCCAGTAATATCTTCATGCTCTTTCGCTTATCTTTTATACTTTTTTACTCAAATACACTTTTAGTACTTGTTTATTTAGATCTCATCAAAGAAATTGATATGATAAAAAATTATAAGAGAATGCAAATTTCACTGGAAGGTTGTCATGATAAAAAAAAAAGATTAGATAGAATAGAAAAAAAATAGATGATAGAATAAAATTTAAACGCTTTTACGATGACTGTAAGTTAATTTATTGTTTGGCTAATGATTCTGCTTTCGCTACAACTTCCTCAATCGGGCCGACCATGTAGAACGCTACTTCTGGTAAGTGATCCAATTCTCCGGCCAAAATCTTTTGGAATCCTTTGATGGTTTCTTGTAATGGTACTAGTTTGCCGGCATGACCGGTAAACACTTCGGCGACCTAGAATGATACGATTGACTTTTTAATATGATACATAATGAAACAAAGTAAAACAATCGGTTATCAAATACCTTACCACATATGATACAAGAAATTTTGAATGAAAAAATATTCCAAAAAAACCAAGAATCAAAAACAGAAACAAATCACAAATTTAAATAAACTAAGTAAATTATAATACTGGGTCCCTTGAAGAACGTAAATCCAAATGATAAGAATGAAGAAAATAATAAGATAATTTATGAAAGTAACGCTAATATTTCAAAAATTGCGATTTTCAAAGAAAGGATTCCATCAAATTTATATATAGTGTTTTATATTTATATTAGTGTTTACCTGGAATGGCTGAGACAAGAACCTCTGGATTTTACGCGCGCGTGCAACCGTCAGTTTGTCTTCCTCTGACAATTCGTCCATACCCAAGATTGCAATAATATCCTGCAGCGATTTATAATCCTGGAGGATCTTCTGTACACCACGAGCAATATTATAGTGTTCCGTTCCAATAATATTGGGATCCATGATACGGGATGTGGAGTCGAGAGGATCAACAGCTGGATAAATACCTATATCGCCAATAAATGCTCGAAAGATTATCGGACACAATACCGTGACACAATAGATGCAATTCTCAGAGAGATACGTACCTAACTCAGCAATGGCGCGTGACAACACGGTTGTAGCGTCCAAGTGAGCGAAGGTGGTAGCAGGAGCAGGATCTGTCAAGTCATCAGCAGGCACATAAATAGCTTGAACAGAAGTAATGGATCCCTTCTTCGTCGTGGTGATACGTTCCTGCATGGTACCCATGTCGGTGGCTAACGTAGGTTGGTAACCCACGGCGGATGGAATACGACCCAACAAAGCGGACACCTAAAACACGTATATACATTATAGACATATTAATAGTTATTAAGAGTTTGAAAATATTTAATTGACTTATGAGATGATTAACCCTTAAATTCCACCCGGGGTCCAGCGGACCCCAGACCCTTTACAATGATATATTTTCAAATGTTTCCCCCAAAAATGGAGCTCATGCTCCCATTGATGATAGTTGAGTGATTGACCTACCCGGTTGTACACTTAGCAGTACTCAGTTTACTTAATTTTTTATATTATGTTGAAATTAAAATTTTAACAATATAAGCATTTTATTCTCTTTTCTAAGCCTTGAACAACATTGAAAATAATTTTCATAACTAAATATCAAAAAATCAATGAGTAAGGAAACATTTTTCATGCTGGGGTCTTTTAGACCCCATGTGTCATTTACGAGATTCTTGAGAGGTGTGGCATTTAAGGGTTAAAGACGAAAAAATTGACCTTGTCAAAAACAGAAATTTTTTATTTTGATAAACAGGTGATTAGATGGATCTAAATAATTCGTAGAATGCAAGGCGACACAGCTTGTATAATCTCTTTTTACTTTTAATATATCGTGCCGATCGTCCGCAATAGCATATATGATAATGAGTGGCTCCTGGACTCGTCGCGGCCATGTTGGAATGTGACGTCAGAAGCGAGAAATGACACATTGAAAATTCTTGCATAGTATTTCCAAATAAGAAGATATTTGCTTAAAATAACACTACAGATCATTTCAACAAATTTCAAAAATACTCCGAGTTACATCCCTTTTTCTTGACAGTTATTAAACATCTGTAAAACGAATGTGATACGATGCAGGTTTATGCACCTGCGACGAGTACCCAGGAGCCTTAACGTACTATGTTAACTCAATTGGATGAGAAATATATTTATTGTTTAATCATTTTTATATAAATAACTTCTCTGGAGTAAATTGCCAATATGTACAAAAGTCGTGTAAAATCTAGACAAAAAATGCAAATTATTTGTATTATCAAAATAAAAAATTATGTATATACTTGTATATTTGCAATATTTCCGATTCTTTAAACTAAATGAATCTTATGTCTTATTTTGATATATTGGATATTGAAAGTAGGCTCTGATACTTTAAAAATTTATAGTACGTATTAAAAGGGATAAAAAATACTTCAACACAACGTATTTTTCACAACATCTCCACGGAAAGTTCGACTTTCCATGCCTGTAGAGAGGGGCGAAAGTGACCAATTTCACGCCAGGGGGTCGATTCTGTATTTTGAGACGAGGTGAAAATTACAAAAGTGAACAAATTTACTAGATTTCGACAAATGAAGTCGTAGATTCTCTAGTGAATTTCCTCACTTTTGTAATTTTCACCTCGTCCCAAGATACAGAATCGACCCCCAGTACGGCATTAGCGGGACGAAAGTAACCACTTTCCTCCCTAGGGCGGAAAGTGATCACTTTCGTCCCGCTAAACAGGGCCCGCTAAAGTGGCCACTTTCGTCCCGCTATGCCGTCCTGGCGTGAAATGGCCACTCTCGCCTCTCTCTAGGCATGGAGGTCGAAGTTTCCGTAAAGATATTGTGAAAAATATCGTGTGCACCTCGGGGCGAAAGCTTTTTCAGAAGAAAAACGCTACTTTCGCCCCTTGGTGCACAATATACTATTTTATCCCTTTTAATACGTACTATAAATTTTTAAAGTATTAAAGCCTTCTTTCAATATCCAATATATCAAAATAAGACACAACATTCGTTTAGTTTAAAGAATCGGAAATATTGCAAATATACAAGTATAAAATTTATAAATTGAAATCACATAAATATATTAATAAAGTTATAAACAACTTTTCTTTGTCAGTTATGTATAGATTTGCTTATTAAATTATATCTATTTACCTCGGAACCAGCCTGAGTGAATCTGAAAATGTTGTCAATGAATAACAGCACATCCTGACCTTCCTGATCACGGAAGTACTCGGCGACAGTGAGTCCAGTTAGAGCTACGCGGGCACGAGCGCCAGGCGGCTCGTTCATCTGTCCGTACACTAGTGCTACTTTAGAGGTCTTGTCCTTAAGAGAAATGACACCTGATTCGATCATCTCATGATAAAGATCATTACCCTCGCGGGTTCTTTCACCCACGCCGGCAAATACCGAATAACCACCATGAGCTTTAGCCACATTATTGATCAGTTCCATGATGAGTACAGTTTTGCCAACTCCAGCACCACCGAATAACCCTGACACATAATATCGATGCGACTCGTAATATGGACATTAACATAAATAAATTATTAATTTCAATAACATATTGGTTAAAAAATCCAATTCTTTTTTTTTTTTACTTTCCATAGTTCTAATTCTATCGCAATGTGTCTTACCAATTTTTCCACCTTTGGCGTAAGGAGCTAGCAAGTCCACGACCTTGATGCCCGTGACTAGAATCTCTTGTTCGACGGACATGTCTACAAATTCAGGAGCATCTGCATGAATAGGGGCTAGCTTATCTGTGGGGATGGGTCCGCGTTCGTCAATGGGTTCACCAATGACATTGATAATGCGGCCCAAAGTCTCGGCTCCTACAGGAATACGAATAGGATATCCAGAATCTAAAACGTTCTGACCACGTACTAGACCTTCCGTACCTACAAATACGAGTGATCTATTGCTGTATCTACCAAAAGTCAATTTGTATTTATGCAAAATATATTAACTCTTAATAAAGCTTTCATTAAATTCGATGCACATTTTATGCAAATCCATAATTAAAATTTGCAAATCTACATACTGCGTTTTATAATATCTAAAAAATATTACCGTCCATAGCGATAGTGCGTACTGTATTTTCTCCAAGATGCTGAGCAACTTCAAGTACTAGCCTGGGTGTACGATTCTGTACCTCCAAAGCATTAAGGATAGGTGGAAGAGCGTCGTCGAATTGTACATCAACAACAGCACCAATGACAGCTACTACCTTTCCTTGCGCACCACCTTTGGGTGCAGCTGCAGCTTTAGCTGCATAGTTTCTTCCTATTTCAGATAATTAAATCTTACATTTAAGCCTCAGAAATATTGTACATAATTAAGAAGCTGTACATAACTAAAGAACTATATACATCTAAAAGATAAAAAATATACTAGTTTTTGTTAATTTTTTTTAAATAAATGATAAGATTTCGTGATTCATAGCAGTCTAAATGTCACAATTATCTAATCTAACTACACGCTCAAAAGACAAGTGACTGAACATTTCTCTTTGACATAAGAAATTATCTTAAGTTATTTCTGGGAATTTTAAGAAAACGATTCTTCAATTCTACTTAGATTCATATAACTCCATAAACGAATAGTTAAAATGTTTTCATATCTCTTGAAGAAATTAATTTCAAGATACCCCCAAATTCTTGCGACGATTAAATCGAGAAAACGTTACAAACATATGTTACATAACATAATACGCTTGTATAATAACTATTCGTATGATGTTAGCCGACGACTGACACTTTTTTTTTAAATTAAGTGTGAAATCGATTGTATTTCGTTTGTAGATTTTTGTAGTGCATTTATTTTCGTTTGTTAGTTTATAATTAAATTTTAATTAATTATTTAATTTGTAATTGTAAACCATGAAACTAGCCGACATATGTATTATAATTATTATAAAATTTAAAAAATAGGTGTGGAATTGATTGTATTTCATTTGTAGATTATTGTAGTGCATTTAAATTAAGTGTGAAATCGATTGTATTTCGTTTGTAGATTTTTGTAGTGCATTTATTTTCGTTTGTTAATCCATATAATTAATTTTTAATTAAATATTTAAAGTGTCAGTCGTCGGCTAACATCATATGATACAGAAACATATTATAAAATAAAAAAAGCTCTTTTGTAGTTCATTGTATTTTGTTTGTAGAGTTTTGTAGTGAAGTTAAGAAGTTTTATAGTCTCTTTAAATTGTTTATAATTAATAAATACATTTGTTATGTATTTATGTATTATAAATTATGTAGCTGAGGGCAGCAGCTATCGTTGATTAATTGTCGGATAGTTCAACAAATGTATTTATTAATTATATTATCAATAATTTAAAGAGACTAAAACTTCTTAACTTTACTACAAAACTACAAACAAAATACAATTAACTACAAAAGAGTTTTTTTTATTTTATATGTTAATGTATCATAACATAATGTTAGCCGACGACTGACACTTTAAATATTTAATTAAAAATTAATTATGGACTAACAAACAAAAATGAATGCACTACAAACTACAATAATCTACAAACAAAATACAATCGATTCCGTACATATTTTGTTAATTTTATAATACATGTCGACTAGTTTCATGGTCTACAATTAAATAATTAATTAAAAATTAATTATAAACAAACAAACAAAAATGAACGCACTACAATAATCTACAAACAAAATATAATTGATTTCACACCTAATTTTTTTTTAAAAGTATCAGTCGGCTAACATCATACGAATTATATAACTATCCAAAACTAGATTCTTAGCCTCTCCGAAACTTTTCTCAACATAATTCTAATATATATTTCGAAACATAATCTTCAAAATATCTGAATAGAGGGAAATATCGAAAGGAAAGAAGCAATTGGCTATGTTGAATTTATTGTTAAACGCAAACTGTAAAACAACAAACACCTTACACGATGAAACGTGTTTTTCACGTGCGTTTACTCCCCTGGTCGGAAGTACCGTAAAACACTTTAACTGTACTTAAGTCCCGGTCTACAATAGGTGTTTTAAGCCCTAAGCCTTAAGAAATTGTTCAATCACAATTGAATTTGAGGAGAATAATTGACTGTGATTGATCAATTTCTTAGGGTTTAGGGCTTAAAACACCTATTGTAGACTGGGACTTATTATACTACGTTTACGCGAGCGTTACTTCTGTAGTAACTTACGATAATTCCTTCGCGTAAACGGGATTTTGTAGTAACTTATGATAATTTACTCCGCGTAAACGAGTGATATATCGATAGTTGCATTTGAGGAGAATAATTGACTGTGATTGGTCAATTTCTTAGGGCTTAGGGCTTAAAACACCTATTGTAGACGGGCACTTATGTTTATCCATCCGTAGAATTAATATGAACGGGATGAAAACGAACGTGATTAAGTCGCCATATTGGCAAGAGGAGTCTTCACTACATCAATCGACCGCCGATTATATAATCGATGATCAATTCTTTTCGTTTGAATTTGCATGAAATTCAAAATGTATCGGTTATCATGAATGGAGACTGTCGAAAATTTTAAATTGTTCGATTTTTCATGGAAGATTTTTCGTCCGAGCGAAGAATGGATGGCAGACGGCAAGTGTGTCGACAGTGTCATGTAGTGCAATCGGCGATTGTTTTTGTAAAGTTAAATTGCGAAATGTGTACTTACTGTTGACGGTAAGGACGCCTGAAACTTTCGCCACTTCATTCTGCAGGAGAGAAGGCTTGGCGACTCTTAAAGCGCCAGCGGTTGCTCTCGACACAGCGTTCAGGATCATGGTCGGTCGATGGAGGAGAGACTATTGGAACGTGCGTTCAATGAGGTTCTTCACTAACTTTTGCTCCCGCACTGGGGAGCCACTGTGCCTGGTAGCTAACGGCGCAAATTTCAAAGCAGCGAAAGAATAAAAAAGAATTGTGATAATAATGAGTGGCAAAAAATACGCAAAGTAGTCTGTGGAAAAATTTAAAAAAGAGCTCCGTTCTCGGAGAGCAAAAGTAACGGGGAAAAAAAAGGATTTACAAGATCGGTAAAATAGATCGTCAATATAGGTTATTATGTCTAATATACTCTTTACCCGGCGAACCAAATTGTAACAGAGTTATTTCAGTTAATGAATGCGAACAAACATTATTAATTGACATAGGGCCGGTATCACAGTCTCCGATTAACGTGATTCTCCCTAGATTCTCCGATTAAACTCACTCTTCGTCTCTTTCTAAGGGGATAGTTAGAAAGAGATGCAGAGTGAGTTTAATCGGAGAATTACGTTAATCGAAGACTGTGATACCGGCCCATACAGTCATAATATTTTTATTACAATACTGATTTTTCCCATATGTTAACAATTAGTGTTTGAAACTCGCGCGGAATACTACCGATTTTGATATGGTGCTGCACTCTATGCTAGCTTTCACTGAAGAACCTCATGATAGGGTGATAAGGCCATCGCACACAAAATGCATAGCTTAGCCACAGTATAACCATCAGTATGTTCACTCAATTCTTTTTTGTGGGGGGGGGGGGGAACCAATCAGAGAATTTTTGTATGTGTGGTGTGGTAGTGCAAAGTTGGTGTGATGCCACAGATGCTTAAGTGATTTTCGTACGTTTGAAGTTAAAATATTGAAAAATCAGTGTGATGCGCAAAGAAGTTTGTACTTATATTGGGGAAAATTTTGGATAATTTTGATAAGATTTTCCAAGCTAAATAAAAGCAGAGATTATAACCTTGAAAACCACCGAGGTATAGTTGGGAAACTAATTAAAAATTATTTATAATTATCTTTTCCAATCGTTTGGAAATTATTTGAAGAAATTTGGAGAAAACTTTTTAGGGCGGTATTCATAGTCGGATCTTATATCTAAGGGTGCGGTCACATGAACTGATATTTTCCGCGTAACGCGTATAGTGTAACCAATCAGGGGACTTATTATGGACTTGTTTGGAATGGATTCCGATCGGAATTATTCCGTTTTCCCTAGAAAAGACAATAGAAATCTAGGAAATAACTGAACAATTCCGATCGTAATCCATTCCGAACAAGTCCATAATAGGTCCCCAGAAGCGCGAATATGCGCGTAACCGAAAATGCGAAGCGCTCTTTCTTGTTACGCGGTTACGCGTTAAGCGGGGAGCACACACTTCTGCACAATGCATAATGCGTAAGCATAAGAAAATTGATTGGTCCATACATACATACACATGTGCATATATAAGGAAATAGACCAATCAATTTTCTTATGCTTACGCATTATGCATTGTGCAGAAGTGTGTGTCCGGGCCCTTAAGGTGAAATTTCATGGGCAGTGAAAAGCAGCAGCAAATCGTACTGATTGGCTGCAAAATAGAGAAGTTCTCGAGTTTCTAGAACTTCTCTATTTTGTAGCCAATCAGTACGATCTGCTGCTGCTTTTCACTGCCCATGAAATTTCACCTTTACGCGGAAAATACATGCCATGTGACTTCAGCCTAAAGCGGGGAGCACACACTTCTGCACAACGCATAATGCGTAAGCATAAGAAAATTGATTGGTCTATTTCCTTATGCACATGTGTATGGACCAATCAATTTTCTTATGCTTACACATTGCGTTGTGCAGAAGTGTGTGTCCGGGCCCTTAAGGTGGAAGCACATAAAATTGCAGGAGCCATGAGCACGAATGCAGAAGCCATATGCGCATGCGCTATGGTGTCTGCATACTGCCTATGGCTTCTGAATTTTCAATCTACATAAAAATACATAAGCATAGTGTATGTAGATTGAAAATTCAGAGGCCATAGCAAACACCATAGCGCATGCGCATATGGCTTCTGCATTCGTGCTCATGGCTCCTGCAATTTTATGTGCTTCCACCTTTAGGCTACGGTCAACGTGACGCTACAAATGCTTCGAAGCATTCCTCTTCTCTTTTCTTTCATTGAAGAAAGATCATCTTAATGCGGGGTCTACAATGGGAGTCGCAAAGTCGTGAGTCGCAAGAATTGACCAATCACAGTCGATTATTCTCCTCAAATTCGATTGTGATTGGTCCATTTCCTACGACTCACGACCCACGACTCGCATTTTAGACCTAGCATTACTGCTTAGGTTTTACTGCTTAGGGCCAATTTCACCAACCACAGTTAGCTTAACCGATGGTTAAAGTTAACAGAATTGACCAATAGAAATGAATCCACCCTGCTTTCTATTAGTCAATCCTGCTAACTTTAACCGTCGGTTAAGCTAACTGTGGTTGGTGAAATTGGCCCTTAAAGGTCATTGCACGTGACAAAGTTTTAGTCATAATCGTAAGACTCTAAAAAAATAGACCAATCACAGTCGATTATTCTCCTTGAGCTCAAAAAATAATCGAGTGTGATTGGTCTATTTTCTTACGGCGTTGCGATTATGACTAAAACTTTGTTACGTGCAATGGCCTTAAGTTTTTCTATGTGCCAAGGCCTTTAAGGGCCATCTACAATGAGTCGCAGTCGCAAGAGTCGTAAAGGCCATTGCACGTAACAAAGTTTTAATCATAATCGTAAGACCATAAGAAAATAGACCAATCACAGTCGATTATTCTCCTTGAGCTCGAGGAATAATCGAGTGTGATTGGTCTATTTTCTTATGGTCTTACGATTGTGATTAAAACTTTGTTACGTGCAATGGCCTTAAGAAATTGACCAATCACAGTTCATTATTCTTCGACCGCAAGGAGAATAAAGGTTTGTTTGCGTCGCACGCCCCACCATGCTCCTACTCACTCCAACGCACTCCAAAAACTCATCTGCTCCAATCAGCTCCGGTAACTTAGCCGGTCAACTTCGACTTTATTAATTTTCATATTTTTTTATCGTTTGTTGGTCGTTTGTTGGTGATTGTTGGCCTAATTACAACGTTTGTTGGTTCTTAATTTTTTTTTAAATTTAAAAAGAAAAATTAGCATTAAGTTAGCCGGAAAAATTTTATTTTTAATTTCAAAAAAGCCTAATCGATGCGTAATCGTTTGCTGATGATTGTTGGTCTAATTTTAGCGTTTGTTGGTTTATTATTAGTCTTAAAAACGAAAAAAAAAACGAAAAATTATCTCACATATTAAAATAATCGAAGATTGGTTTATTTGCCTACGACTTAAGGGGATCCTGCAGTGACTGGCGAACTTCCTCGATGTCGATAATGTCAACCTTTCTAATTTTGTTTTCCCTATATCTGTCTTTGTCTAACGAAATGACATCTGTCCTTTTTTCGATTGCTCGCCATCTCTCGCAAGATCCGGCAACTACGGTTGCTGCTCTTCTTGTCATTTGCATCCGTATTTGCATTACTAAAATAATTTTTCGATGGATCTTTTTTTGTACGCATTGAATCTTACTTCTACTTGCACGATATTATTCCTACATGTTTTCCCAAGGGCAGATGATAAAAATTATGTATGTATAAACTGCAGAATTTTTGTTTTAAGCAAATATTGTCGTCAGGTGACAGCTGCGTATGTGCCCAAATAAGTAACATTTTTAATTTTTTGGCGTTTTTGATATAAAATCGCGTTTTCTGCCCTAGATTTTTGTGCGTACTTTAATTCTAGACCAAAAACTTGCAATTCTGTAAAGCCAATTAAAAGATCCATCGAAAAACGATAATGTCGGTAAATCATACGGCTGCAGGATCCCCTTAAGCTTTATTTCTATCAATTTAAGGCTAACATCTATAAAACTGCCATATGAATACGGGCCTTAACATTGGCAGAAAATCGCGAAAAGATAAAGAAACATGGTGGTTCGTGGGAAGCACACATACACACACACACACAACGGGGGAGTGCGAGGGGGGGCCTTCGGCCCTCCCCTCCCCCGCACCCACCCCGCAGGTAGGCTGCGTGGACCTCGCTTTACAACATAAAGTACATGCTAAGTTGTAAAACGAAATTATAAAGTACATGCATGGCGGAGGGTGTAGGGGAGAAAAGCCTTTCTGTTCACGTGCGCTCACGCATGTAAGCCCCCTTGCACCCCTCCATGCATGTGCTTTATAATTTCGTTTTACAACTTAGCATGTACTTTATGTTATAAAGCGAGGTCCACGCAGCCTACCGGCGGGGTGGGTGCGAGGGAGGGGGGGCCGAAAGCCCCCCCCTCGCACCCCGCCGTTGTGTGTGTGTGTGTGTGCTTCCCACGAACCACCATGTTTTTTTATCTTTTCGCGATTTTCTGCCGATGTTAAGGCCCGTATTCATATGGCAGTTTTATAGATGTTAGCCTTAAATTGATAGAAATAAAGCTTAAGTCGTAGGCAAATAAACCAATCTTCGATTACTTTAATATGTGAGATAATTTTTTTGTTTTTTTTCGTTTTTAAGACTAATAATAAACCAACAAACGCTAAAATTAGACCAACAATCATCAGCAAACGATTACGCATCGATTAGGCTTTTTTGAAATTAAAAATAAAATTTTTCCGGCTAACTTAATGGTAATTTTTCTTTTTAAATTTAAAAAAAAATTAAGAACCAACAAACGTTGTAATTAGGCCAACAATCACCAACAAACGACCAACAAACGATAAAAAAATATGAAAATTAATAAAGTCGAAGTTGACCGGCTGTTACCAGAGCTGCTCCAATCGCCACCCTTTACCCGTGATCCAAGTGTCTCTGGTGTATATTGGAGTATGCGACGCGAACAAACCTTAATAGACTGTGATTGGTCAATTTCTTAACATCTTGAGGCTTTACTACAGCTTACTACAGCTATTGTAGATCGGGCATAAAGAAAGCACGGAATGCACGGAACGTCGGAACACACGTAGCGCGCTTCGCGGATCTCTGGCCGATTCTGGCGCAGCCTTCGGTAAGACAGTTCATGGTGGTATTCGTGTCTTTCACGATATTTCGATATTTGATCATCAATTGCGACTCACACCTCACACGTATAATTTCGAACCACGATGCCACGAGGTAAGTCTATTCTTTCACAAGCGCTTGTCTCTTCTTCTCTGTCTTTATCTCGTACCACGTTCTCTCGACGAAAGGGCAACTTCTGTTACGCTTTATTATTGACCCGTTTTTCGTACAGGAAAATTCGTGAATCACAAAGGCAGGAACCGACACTTCACAAATCCAGAGGAGTTGGAGGAGCAGCGGCGCCAGGAAGAGAAGAAGCAACAGTGGAGAGTTAGTATTTTTTTTTAGGTTAACCGACATAGATATACGGGCTGTTTAATTGAGACATCTGGCTATGTAAACTTTTGGCGCTTAAAATTTAGCTTCTCCAATTTGTAAAAATGGAAAAAACCAGGTATCTGATGAATGCAATAAGAAGTTATGAAAATAATGTCATGACATTGTTGTCTGCTTTCTTATATAAAACAAAAGAAATAGTATACTTGTAAGGACATGAAAAAATGGATAAATACCCATTTATCCATTTTGATTTAGTTATCATATTATGTACAGTGTACAATATGTATGTTATCTTTCATGCATATGTTCTATTTTTAAATTAAACTTGATGTTTATTTATTTATAACTATGATGCAGGATATTTAATACAGCAAATAGAACTGCAAAGAGTACTAAATGAAGTTTTGTTTTAAGGAGAGACTAAACTATATTTTGGATGTTATATTTGCTCAATTAATTCTTGGGTCCTTTTTGTGCCACTTGACTGTTCTCTATGAGATTATCAATGATCTTTTCTTAGCTTCATGTTTTTCGTATATGATTTTAAAACTTTATTCATATTTATATCTCTGGATTCAGCAGACATTGATGGCTGATTTTCGGTAAAGAGTGCTCTACACGGTGCTACTTTTGACGCTGGCTTCTTTTTATCGCCTGTTTCTTGCTCTCCCAGAGCGAATTTATAGCTGACAAAGTTGTTAGCGTTAAAAGTATTTACATATTGCTGGTAAATAGTATGAAGTCGCCAGTATTTTGGAGAGAATTTTGTTAGTTGACCATCTTGCGCATGTGCAGAATGGCGAATTATTTGCCAGTCGCCCGCTGATTCATTCACTACCGTCTTGACACGGAGCTTCTCTTCTCACGAACGCTGCTACCAAAGTCACCCAGCTATTCGCTTGACGAGAACGTTAAAGTTGAACACGTCATACAAATTTACCAGCAATATGTAAATACTTTAACGTTTACGACTTTGTCAGCTAGAATTTCGTTCTGGAAGAGCGAGAAACTAGCGATAAAAGAAGCCAGCGACAAGTGTCAAAAGTAGCTCCGTGTACAGCACCCTTAAAGCACTTTTAAGACTTTAGTATATCACCCGGGTCTAATTATGATGAAATTTTACAAGTACGTAGTACTTACTAAATGTAATCAGAACCAGAAGTGCGGAGTTGCGGAAATATCTAGTTTCCGAGAAAATTAAAGGACCCCGGCATATTTTTATGGAAATTGGGTTTCGGTGAAATTGACTGAAACTTTGGAAATAGATATAGACCGGGAGCCCGCGACAAAATTTCTGTCAAATCTTATTCACAGCCATATTAATAGAATTAGTTGTTTTAATCGAGTAAGAAAGGTACATGATATTGGCGAGGTCGGTCAGCGGTACATAGATGCAGAAAATTATAACAAACATGTAATTTTTGAACGTGTCCTTGTCAAATCTTATTCACCTTGAAACTTGTTTGCTAGTTAGTTTTTAATAGATAATTTATGAAAAAACGTTTCTTACACCTGGCAAGCGGGACAAAATTGTTCTTACAGGTTGTAAACAATGTAATATTTCACGAGGGTGATGTCAAATATTATTCACTTTGAAATTTATATGAGAGGTAAGTTTGAACTATAAATAATACGAAAAAAAATTCTTACGGCTTGAACGCGGACCAAACGAGTCCTTACACTGGTTTGAAACTAAAAATTAAGAGCGCCCACGACGCTCTTTTGCTGCAGTGCGCACACGGTAATTTTCCTTTAATGTAGTATGTTAGTATATAAATCGGGTTTGTCACTTACGAACATGCAAAATAGATGGACAATAAAATGTGGAATAATTTTTCATTGTATATTATTCATTCTTTTTATTAAAGTAATACGTATAATGTACAAAATCAAATATTCTGAATCTCATCGTCACTGTCTGAATCCTCAGAGGAGGAGTTCAAATTTATACCTGAATAATTTAATTCTAAGTCGTACATAGAATGATCAATTTCATCGTCATCCATTTCTTCTGATTGATCTGAAATTACATAATTCATGAATATTTGCTAAGAATTGTAGAGGAATCAATTTTAAATAACAATACAATACCTTCATTTTCTTCATTCGGATTCTCCACGACGATGTCGTCGATACTTATTGGCATTTGATCGCTTTCAAACCATTTGAAGGAGCATGTGTCCTCCTCTAATTTCCAACCAAAGTCTTCCATCATGAGATGATTTATCTGTTGTCTGTGCGCGTTTCGCCAAATGTTTGCGATATAGATGGATCTCAGAATGTTGTTTTAATTCTGCTTTGCTAGGAGGTAGCACTGACCGATTTATATACTAACATACTACATTAAAGGAAAATTACCGTGTGCGCACTGCAGCAAAAGAGCGTCGTGGGCGCTCTTAATTTTTAGTTTCAAAGCAGTGTAAGAACTCG
This sequence comes from Temnothorax longispinosus, assembly GCF_030848805.1. Lineage (NCBI taxonomy): Eukaryota > Metazoa > Arthropoda > Insecta > Hymenoptera > Formicidae > Temnothorax > Temnothorax longispinosus. The sequence continues at coordinate 39,254 of NW_027270220.1, read as the reverse complement.
TTTGGTCCGCGTTCAAGCCGTAAGAATTTTTTTTTGTATTATTTATAGTTCAAACTTACCTCTCATATAAATTTTAAAGTGAATAATATTTGACATCACCCTCGTGAAATATTACATTGTTTACAACCTGTAAGAACAATTTTGTCCCGCTTGCCAGGTGTAAGAAACGTTTTTTTATAAATTATTTATTAAAAACTAACTAGCAAATAAGTTTCAAGGTGAATAAAATTTGACATACCCTCTGCTTTTTTTTTCATTCCCCCACAGGAGTGTCCCACCCTCCAGGTGTAAGAAATGACTTTTCAATATTAGAAGGATGTACTCTATCGAATATATAGGGTTTCCCGATGAATAAGATTTGACACAAATTTAGTGTTACGGGCTCCCGGTCTAATAGTTTATATGATGCTGATTGAAAATTATAATCGGCAAGATTCACAATAATCGACCGTTTAAGGGGATCCTATAGTGACAGTCGTTATCGATATTTTGTTAAATACATTAAACTTTTAATTGGTTTTACGGAATTGCAAAATTCTTTTATAGAATTAAAGTATGCACAAAAATGTAGAGTGCTCCGGTCAATTTTACATAAAAAAAAAAAAATTATAAATTTGAGCACAGAGCTGTCACTGACGACAATATTTGCTTAATACAAAAATACTGTAGTTTATATATATCAAATGAGATACGTGCCCTCTAGGGAAAACATGTAGTAAGAACAATATCGCGCAATTAAAACTAAGATTGAAAGCCTAGAAAAAAAGTTGTATGTATTTAACTTTTATATGTGCAAAAGCACATTCAGGTTGATAGGATAAGCAGTATTGCGTGTAGCGAGAGATGGCGCAGCAATCGGACAAGGACAGATACCTATAGTTAGACAAGGACAGATATAGAGAAAACAGGATTAGAAACATCATCGACATGAAGGAAGTTTGGTCTTCGCAATAGGATCTCCTTGAGCGCTATAAGCGTTCAAAAATCAAAATAAGGCGTTATCCCTACTGAAAAAACTATTAAATCCAATTAATATATTAATTTCAATAAAATTCTAAAGGGTTTATGACATTCCGTTGGCCTAGTCAGAATAATAAAAAAAGAAACTATTAGATATAAACAGAATCAATCAAACAGTCAGAATAATCTGGTATTAATAAGTTATAAGAAGAAATTTCTGACTAGATTTTAATAATTTGTATCATTTTGAATTGCATTTGTTTTCTATTGGTTTTTATGACTTTTAGTAAAAATTTAAAAGTATTGCCAATAGACTATATGTTTCTTAAGGTTTTAATGGGAACTTGTCCCTATTGGAATTAAATGGAAATTCTCAAATAAATGTTTAATATATTTTGATTGGCATTAACACGAACATGTATCTATCAATATTTATCAGGAATTTAAATAAGGTGTTCTATAGATTTCTATAGGTATTAAAATAGGTACTACTTACAGGTATCAATAGGTAATATTTTTATAAGTATTAATAGGTGTCCAATAGAATTTATTGGGAATTCGCAATAACATGGTCTATATATTTCTGAATGTTTTAACGGGAACAATTGTTTAGGGAGTTTTACAGGGATTTCCTAATAGACTGTTCTGTACATTTTTATAGGTTTTAAAAGGAACTGACGTCTTGTGGTTTTTAATAGAAATTTCTAATGAACTATTCTATACGTTTCTTTAGCTTTTAAAGGGAATTTGTCTGTATTGGTGTTAAAAGGGAATTCCCAATGAATGTTATATATATATATTTTAAATAGTATTACCAGAAACATATATCCTTCTTGGATGCGAACATCACACTCATTTGGGCTCGACCATTCTTCCCACGAGTTGTTCATACTATTTTTCCTAACAAGAGCGTGAAACAGGCCGCTTTTCGCGCTTGTTTTACAATTTCATTTCTCCACTAGTTGAGAAATGGCTCCATGTTTCAACGCCTACGCCATCATTGCGAAATGGATCGTTTTGCTCACTCAAAACAAGCGCGAAAAGCGGCCCATTTCACGCTCGCGTTAGGAAAAATATATTTTGACACTTTATCCAAATAATTCAGGAGTGATTGGATAGGAAAAAAATTTTAGACAATATATGTTTGCCAACTATATGTTTAATTGATTTTAATTAATTTTCAATTATTGTATGGTTTTCCAAAAAGCTCTTTCCAAATTCTCCAAATTTTTATACGATTGGAAAAGATAATTATAAATAATTTTAATTAGTTTGCCATACATTGGCAATACGGTCCGTTGTTCGTTCTGAATTACGCAAGAAGCGCATAGACCACATAAACGCATCAGACGCATCAACTGCCTCAAGTCAAGATAGAAGCAGTCAATGTGCTGGGAGGAGTGCTAAGAATTCAATACGGTTAGTACAATCTAGGGAATTCTCTGCGCTACAAAAGCGCTTTCAATGAACGCATTGGTCTAGTTTACATCGATCTTTTGTTACGCGTATCAAATAGTATATTTGAGCTGGTCAGCCAACAATTAAACTAATTTATTAGTTATTTTACTATTTAATACGTATATCAAGTGATTGATATAAACTGGGTCATTGATTAAATCGGAACGACTTTTTATGTTGTCTACGCGCTTCATGCGTAACTCGGAACGGATCCATAGAAATCCCAGAACTCAGGTGGAAGGCATTATTGACGCCAACTGTACATACCTGTATTTGTATTTCATCAAAATCGGACTTGGGCAATATACTAAAATTAAACCATGTTTTTTTCTAAGTCCCGAGCACATAGAAAAACTTGAGAGGGGATTCTAGTGTAACCGGGCGAAAAATGATTTTTTGGATTTTTTAAACAGAAAACTATAAGTAATATTAGATATTTTTTGTGCTGTAAATAATTTTTTGCATATGGATCTGTTGTGCGATTCTGTAACTCGTTATGCATCGTTATGTGCTCATAACGACAGTTGCGAAACTTTTTTATCATATAGTATACCTGCGCAACCTTGTGCGCAACTGTCGTTATGAGCACATAACGATGCATAACGAGTTACAGAATCGAATTCCTGATCCAATATGGCGGCTTCTAATGGCTAATTTTGATATTCCATTATGGAAATGTATCACTCGGTATATTTTTTCTGATCGGATAACGGATTGGTTCAAGACATTCAAAGGAAAATGTTAAAAAGCCGATTTTTTGCCGCTCGGGGAAATGGGTAAAATCTATTCCATACGTTTTCCACACATAAATACAAACCAAACATACACCTAAGGCCGCCCGGAACTCTGGGGAAAACTTTTGGGGGTAAGCTGTTTGACTTGCTAAATAAGGTGTTGAAATGGGACCACTTTTCAGTTCTTAACGTTGATCGAAAGGCACTGAATTGAGAATCTTCCCGAGTTCTCACGACTTTGAATAATCTGTGATGATGAATGGAAGGTGTTTATGGTCAGTTTTGAGCTAATGAGCTTATAATGTTCCCCGTAAAGGTGGTGTGATTGTGATGAAATGGTCAAAAACTGAAGGAATTCTACTTCTTATGTGACATTAACGATCTTTGACGTGATCTTTCGACATTATTGACATAGTGATAATGGTGACTATGACGTACACTATTGGATGAATATTACGTATTCGCAGAAATATTGTAGAAAAAAAGTCTGTAGGAGGCTCGCGCGCGTGCACACACTCGGAAAAAATCTCAATTCAGTGCTTTTCGATCAACGTTAAAAACTGTAGTCCCATTTCAACACCTTATTTAGCAAGTCAAACAACTTACCAAAAGTTTTCCTCGGGGTTCTGGGCGGTCTTAGGTGCATTTTTGATTTGTATCTATGTGTGGAAAACGTATGAAATAGATTTTATCCATTGCCCCGAGTGGCAAAAAATCGGCTTTTTTTAACATTGTCCTTTGTTATTTCATTTGTAGTAGGGGAGACCGGGGCGAAGTCGTCACCGGCACAGTATAAGTAAGAACAGTAGGTTCACTCCGTGTCGGATCTATTGTTCTTCGTGGCAAACGTCCGCCATGATGTTGATTGCTTGATCGTGTTTTATTTGAACCGCTTACTATAGAAATCGCTTGATAATTTTATATAAGAAGTAAAAAAAAATATAAGAAATATATTAATTAAATATTCGAAGCAAAAATGTCACAACACACGCACATAAGTAAAAAATACATGCGCGCTTTATTTGAATAATAGAAACCGCTTGTGATAATTATGTAAGAAATGAAAAATATAAGAAATATATCATACATATTAATTAAATATTCGAAACAAAAATAATGTCACGACACATTTTATTCATGTATATTTTATTCATTTTATTTATGTATTAATTTTTTTATGTATTTATTTATTTATTATTTTATTACATAATATTCAAATAGCATATTTTTATTACTGTATTTATATATGCAATGTATCGGCGCGTATTGTATTTGTATTTATTAAAAAAATTTTTTTAAATAAAATTATAATACCATGAGTAATAAAAGTGGTTATCGATATGTTTAAAGATTGTGGGATCAAAGCAAACTATTCTGATTTCCGAAAGATTCAGAAAGGTACGTATTCATTATAACAAATACATGAATACGTAAATACGTTAAATACACATAAATACATAAATACATTAACATATTAATACATAAATAAATATGCTATTCGTATATTATGTAATAAGATACATAATAAATAAATACATTTGAAAAAATTAATACATAAATATATTAATACATTAATATATTTAATGCATTCAAGTCTTAATTATATTAATGTATTAATATATTTTATGTATTTTTTATGTATTTTTTTATGTAATTTTTTTTATTGTATTTATTGAGTACCTATATATCTTATTACATAATATACAAATAGCATATTTATTTATGTATTAATGTGTTAATGTATTTATGTATTAAAATACACATAGATAACCTCTTTTATTACTCGTTATAATTTTTATTTAAAATTTTTTTTAAATAAATACAAATACAATACAACTGACGCGCCGATGTATCTAACCAAATGAACTGTCAGATGACAGCCGCCATGTTATTGATTGCGCGAATCGCCATATTCATTTACCAACTTCTTAGAGGAGTGAACCTACTGTTCTTACTTATACTGTGTCACCGGGGCGGAGTCGTCATTGCAATTATCTCGAAATCTGTATGTTGTGTGAACTCACCATTAATACTGTAAACGCGGCTTATGGTGCCCACGTGACCAACAGAGTTTACTAAGGTTATGTGTCAAGTTGTGATTTTTATCGAGGCAAACGTGTTTTTGGAGGTTGAAAGTAAAATTTTTTGCGCGTTGAAAATTTGTAATATTTTAAATATTATTGTGTCTCTGAATCTCAAAGCAAGTGATTTTAAAGAGTAATGCATGCTGAACACGAATCCAGTGAAGTTTTTTTATTTTCATTGATTTCTAATATTTTATGAGCGACCAAACTTGAAACTTGTGTCCGGGGCGAAGTTGTCACCAAGCCATATCATGGAGGCTTCTGGCGAAAATTAAAGTCAAAGAAGCAGCAGTGGTCGGATTCCGGCGAGGACTTGGATAATATGTGCTGCGTGTGCTCAGAGATGACAGAACAGAGCTGACGAGAAACGTGCGAGCGTAGGGCACATAAGTGTCTGCGCTTTTCTTGTAATTATTTTCTGCCATCGTGTTTTTAATTAATGTCTTTATTTTTTTTTTTAATAATTAATAGAATGTATCCTATCATTTTTCATGATCGGAATTATGAATTTTCATTAAGGGTTCACTCTTTACAACGGTATACCACATTTTTAAAATTATTTGTTTTGTTAAAAATCGGCACCGAAAAAATAGTGACGATTTTGCCCCGGTCTTCTCTATGCACTGGTATAATGTCTTTTGAATTGTTCATTACGGATCCAGGGTCAAATTTTTTCTAAAGTTAGTTCTAAATATTTTTAGATATTGTTTGATACATAATTTACAATAAAATTTCTGTTGAAAAACGTTGAAAATTAATATTCTTTAAAGGACTTGGTTAGCGTAGCGAGTGAGAGGTGTATGCGTGTGCGAGCTGCGAGGAGGGAAGGAGAGAGTTCAGAGCGAGTTAGAAAGCGCGGTAGATGTTAGAGCGATAAAAAGGTAGAAAGAACCACTTAGGATAAAGCTAGGGTAAAAAGCAAGACTGGAAACATTAGGTTTACATAAATGAGAGGTAAAAGGTGTTTTAAAAGGAGGTAAGGTGAGCGGAGGCGAAGGCCTACCACGGCGCTGGCGAACGTTCATAAAGTCAGAAATTCTGGCTCGTTGAGTATAGAGTAGGCAGTGACATCAGCCGACAGCCAGAGATAAGTAATAGGTATTAGTATGTCCGAACAGACCGAGGGTAGAAAGAAGAGTGAGAAGGATGAGAGAGAGAAAGAGTTGGAGAAGGATAGGGATAAAAGCTCGGATCTACCAGTCATGAGAGGGAAAAAGAAATTTATATAACATGTGCGTGAAAAGTGGCCCATTCCGCGCGCGCCATCTGTGCGACAAATAGCCAATTTCCCACGCGAGAAATTCCCCACTCCTACCGTGCGGAATCGGCTATCCGTCGCACAGATGACGCGCACGCAATAGGCCACTTTCCACGCACTTTGTAATATAAAATAGGTCTCAACTTTCCGCACTTGTTACACAAATAACTATTACGCCACACTGATAGCAGTAAAGAAAGGAAAAGGTAGGCCCTCTAGGAAGATTAAGGGCTGGTTGTTCCAGCCTGTTGGTAAACTACCTAATAGTTAAATCATATGTACGTCTTTGTTTATTTTTTACATTGGACAAAGATAGACATATGATTTAACTATCAGGTAGCTTACCAATAGGTTGGAACAACCGGCCCTTAAAAGGAAAAGAGATCATCTTCAACTAATATTTTAGAATATAGTAGGGGCGATAAAAGTATGGACGGTGACTTAGCTAAGATTAAGAGGAAGAGAGAGGAGAAGGAACAGATGATCGCCGAGATCTTTAAGAGGAGTAATAAAGTAGATAGAACGCCTCCAGATATAGGAAAATTGAAAGATGGAGAAGGAGCAACAATAAAAAAGAAAGAAGAAAATGAGACGCAGTTTGCATTAGAGAAGAAAGAAGAGGACGGATCTGTCCTTTTTGAGAGAAATTAGAGATGTGATGAGGACCTGAGGGACGAGATGAGAGAGAGGAGAGCGTCTTAGAAGAGGAATGGAGAAAGAAAGAAAAAAGGATGAAGGAAAGGATGGATAAGCTAGAAGGGAGACTATCGAAGATTGAACAAAGGAGTGAAAATATAACGGAAGAGGCGACCGGCGCGGCAAAATGGAGGAGATTGTGGGAAAGGTGTCGGAAATGGTCAGGAAGAGAGAAAGAAATATGAAGGAAAGGAAGGGAAAGAAAAAATAATCTAGTGATCAGAGGATTACATAAAGAGGAAAACAAGAGCTTAATGGACACAGCGGAGACGTTTCTTGAGAGGGAGTTTGGTGCAAAAGCGGGAGTAAAGAAGATGCGGTCAACAGACAGAGAAGGAAGATAGTAATAGTTGAAATGGACTGCTGAGAATCGAAGGAGAATATCATGAAGGAGAAGAAGAAGCTGGGAAGTAAGAGAATTTTCATTAAGGGCTTACACCTGAGTAGAATTTTGAAAAAATTGATTTTCTTTTTATTGCATTTCTTGAAAATATATAGTTTCAAAAATATTGTGTTAAAATATTATTAAGAAATTCGAAGAATTGTAGAAGTTACGGAAGTTTTACTGAAGCGGGGCGGAGCGGAGCGTAGCGGTATCGCGCCTTTTTCGCCGGTATCGCGAGATAGCTCTCTCCTCTCAGGACTTCGTGTCCTTCGAGAAGCCTATCCTCAAGTCGTCATCGAAGGACTTTTATATGGCCCCGGAATCGCCGACTAAAAATAAAATTATAAAAAAAAATTTTTTTTAAACAATTTCATTGTTAATTAACAAAAAAAATTTTTTTAATTATTACTAATATTTTCGTGTCAAAATAAAACTTTTGTCTTTTGCATTTTTTTCGTAAGACGAGTTGTTTTCAAGTTATAGCATTATAAACAATTAATGATATCCAAATCTCTTCTCAAACTTTAAACGCGTTTTTCTCGAAACATGGTTTTTAAAAACGGTGTTCACGATATCTCAAGAACGGATCGATAGATCTTTTTGAAATTTGGACACGATATTCTTGGATGCTTTGTCTAATTAGCTACGATCAAACTTTTATAAATTTTTTGTTACAAATGTTTAAAAAATGCATTGGTAACTTGAAAAAATAGGTAAAAAATCGACTTCAAATTTCAAACAACCGCCATTTTTCGAATTTTTTTTTTTAATTTTTTTTGGTTCGTAGCTAACTGTCTTGTATATAACTAATTAGGAATTTAATGCATATTTTTGTACCAGATGACGTGACAACCCAAAATGGTGAACACCGCAAAAAAACGGGGCTTACGTTGATGCCAATAAACAATATTTATTGTTAATAAATTTTAATTAAAAAATTCACAAACGTACTAGAATACATGCTCTTTTTAACAGAAAAAAAAGTTTTTAAATAAAGCAATTATTTCCCCAGAAAAAAATTCCCAAAATATGGTCACTTTACTCAGGTGTAAGCCCTTAATCACGACCTGTCCTTTGAGGACAGAGAAGTGCAAAGACGGATAAAAGAACGGGCATGGAAAGAGAAAACAGAAGGAAAATGGGTGAAAATAGGTTATAGGAAGCTAGAGGTACAAGGTAGGAAGTATGTATGGAGCGAGGAAGAAAATAAGCTAATGGAAAAGAAAAATTTATAAAGGGAAGCCAAGCAATGGAGGCGTGTAGACATGGGGTGGTGGCGTACAGTATTGGGGGGAGCGGCGGAGGACCGAGACGGCGCCGGGTGTCAGATGCTGTAGGGGGTGGCACTGCGGCGGGACGTCGAGGCGACGGATAAAGAGGAAAGGGGTAATAGCGGAGAAAGCTGCTTGTTTGGGTCGAATAAGAGGGTACAGGGGAGGGAGGAGAGAAAGGTGGTGCGAGAAATTAGAAAGAGGGGTTTCAAAGGTATTTATGGGCGGAGATGGAGGCGAAAATGGTAATTGTAGAGGGATTAAGGAGAAGGTGGTCAGGGAAGGGAGGAGGAGGTTAGGGCAGAGGGCTGAAAGGAAAGGATTGATGAATCTTTAGGTGCAAAAGTGGAGCAGGGCAGAGAGATGACAGGTGGCGAACTGGAGCTGGGGAGCTGGACAGGAAGTGAAGGAGACAATTTTGGGAGGTGGCGGAGGAGGAACAGAGTCCAGCGGGAGTTCAGAGAGCCTGCCGCACGAGGAAAGAACCGTTTAAAGTAGGGAGGAAAGCGAGGGAGTAAGGGAACTAGGGGTATTGTGCGTGGAAGGGAGGAAGGTGAATTAGTTTGTAGAGGGTCGCTTACGGCCAGGCCGGGAGTAGGGTTATATTTTTGTATGTTTGTAAATGGTTGGGAATGTCTCTTCAAAACGCCTTGCAACCCTGAGGGGAGTCAATAAACGATACATACATACATAGAACTAGGGAGGGATAACAGGAAAAGAATAGATAGACTATGGAACGATAAATTAGATACAACCAAAGAAAGAATATTAAGGCTCCTGGGTAGTCATTGCAGCCATATTGAATTCTTGCTATCGAGGCGAGAAATAACACCCTATTTTGTCGTCCGTTTTATTCTGAAATAAAAAGACATTTCAATAAAAAATTACTATAGATCGTACCTCTTGGTCAATTTTACGAGTTTCACGAATACGTTAAACGTTATAGCACAAGTACAGAGCGAATAATAAAGAAATTAAACGGACGACAAAATAAGGTTGTCAACATGTCACAGAGCAGAATTCTCCATTGGAGAGAGTTCTTATTTCCACCGCGACGGTACATCGCCACCGTCAACACGGAGTTCTCGGCTCAGGGACCAGGAGCTTTAAGGAAATTATATAGAGAAATAGGGAAAAGATAGAAGATGAGAAAAGATAGGTGAAAGTAGTAGTGATAAATAATGACGAGTTTTAGCGTGAGGAAGTTCCTGTCAAAATTTCGTTAGTTCTGGTGTGGTTGACTGGCGATGTGCGGATGGATGAATGTGTTAAGGAACCTATTGTAAACCAAGTCCAGCCGAGTAACTTGGCAGCAGCCGAAGTTAAATAAATATTATTATTTATTGTTAATATTCTTCAAAAACTGATAAAATTGAGTTAAAAGCGCCGCTATATTGGGGATCCGCCATTATAAATTTTTTAAATTTGACTCCAGATTTAGTCATCGACCCAAAAAACATGAGTGTATCAAGTTTAGTGCAAATTCGTTGAAAATTGGCAGAGCTGTTTATGGTGCTCATATATGAGTCATTACCAATTGTGGCACGGATTTCTTTCGCCCATATATGAGTTACCAGTGAACTGGTTAAGCCCTAAGAAATTGACCAATCACAGTCGAATGTGAGAAAAATAATCGACTGTGATTGGTCAATTTTTTAAAACTTATACGGCTTAAATAAGCGGTTGTGGCCTGCATAAATCAGTTTTTAGAGCAGCTGCTCGAAGTGTCGTCCCCCATGCTCCCATGATCTTTGGACATAATAGCGTCGAACCATGGACCGGCGAATTCTGGCGAACACGTTGAGATCGTTCTTGATTTCATCTTGCTCAGAACCTTTTGCCGCTGACATTCCTGATGTTATAGCGATGTAACAATGCGTTTGCGACCCCGGATCCATTTGCAAAAAATGATCCTTATGGTACCCCAATAATCTCGGAAAGTTTGTCGGTTGAATTTCCGAACATCCTGTATACAGTGTGCCGTTTTATTTGCCCCAGCCAAATATCTCGAAAAATATGAAAGATACGGAAAAACGTTTCAGACAAAAGTTGTTTGGTTTGAAGAGGGACATATGATTTCGATGTGACTCATGTTGTAAATGTCATCGTTTTAAAGAAATTTTAAAGGCGACTAATTTCTTAAATGGAATTTGGTTTTTTCTTTGAGATAAAAGTTGTAGATCTCTTCGAGTTTTCAAAACACTATAATAAAGTTCTCTTTTGTTAAGAATTTCCTAAAATATTTTAAATTTTGTCATGATATTTTTAATATAAAATATAAAATATCTCGTAAAATATTCACTTTTCGATGACTTTATCTTGATATTTTTATACATAGAATAATGAAAGAAAGCGAATAATATATAATAATAATTTTTACACCGAAAGTATATTCGTAATTCGCCAACGTATAATAAACATTAGACGTTCATTTCATCGAAATAATATTGATTATAAAATAAATTTAATAATTTAATTTAATTTAAGGGGACTAGGCAGTCAGATTTGGTAAAAATTTAACCTTTTGTGGGAATTAATTACAAGAAAATGAATACAAATTGTGACTAGTACTTTTAGGTAATGTTTACTAGTACCAAAAACAGTAAAGAAAAAAAATTTTTTAAATAATATATATGTATATGACGGCGCTACAGTCTTCTGATACATAGGCGGTTTTTCTGGTGCCGTTGTGGTTTTGCAGTGATCCTGGCCATAAAAAATTGAATTGTACATTTTTTTTTGGAAAATTTGGCACTTTATAGGACCCCATTCTGCACTGAACCTATTTAAAAAAGAAAAAAATCAAAATTAAAGAAATGGCAGCTGCAAATGTAAAAAAACGTGATTTTTCATTGAAAAAAAGGAGCTATTTTATTTTATTTATTTTTTTTTGTCAAAACAGAAGTTTTCACAGACTTATGCGTAGGTTCAGGCCTTAACTAGACATGTTTTACATATGCTCAATTTTTTTTAAATCGATTTGAACCTCCGTCTTTTTGCAATTACTGCAAAACGAAGAGAAAAAAAGATTTCGAGAAAAACGCGTTTAAAGTTTCGTTCGCCGCGCACGCTAGCGCTCGACCTTTTTGGCTGTCAAATCCTTAATTTTGCGAATTTTAACATGAACCAAACGGCATTTTACTCGGGAAGGATAGTACTTTCGAAAAATGCAATAAAAAAAATCGATTTTCTGACTGCCTAGTCCCTTTAAAGTTTCGTTCGCCGCGCACGCTGCCTATGGAGCGCTCGACCTTTTTGGCTGTCAAATCCTTAATTTTGCGAATTTTAACATGAACCAAACGGCATTTTACTCTGGAAGGATAGTACTTTCGAAACATGCAATAAAAAAAAATCGATTTTCTGACTGCCTAGTCCCCTTAAATTGTTTGAAAATGAGATGCTTATATATATAAGTATCAAAGATTATTAACGTCTTGACGATCAATCGGACCAAAACCAATGGTCGAATCGTCACGATGATTATTTGACAATATGTAGTCGATGAAATAAACGTCTAATAATTTTTAATAATAATTTTTTCAGTCGATCGCTGTCTTTCGATTCGGAACGACGTGTCACCTGTTTGTTCCGTTCGCATTATGATTACGGCTCTCTGGATTGCGACTCTTTTTAAAAAAGAATTTTTGACAAAGTTACTAGAACTGCAAGAACCTTACGTGTGGCTAAAATAATTCGTGAACATGATGAGATAGAAATCTCTTGATAAGGACACAAAACCAGTGTCGAAACGTAAGTTAATGTAAGAATCTTCGATATTAAAGTCAGTTTGGTAAAAAAATATATTACTTTTGTTAATAATTTTTACATTTGCAATTTTGCAAAATTGAATGCGTCTACAAAATCAATCAAATTTGTTAAAAATTTTTTGTTTTTTTTTACAATTGATTTTTTTTATTATTTAATGTATAAAAGTATCATGGTAAAGTCATCAAGAAGTGAATACTTTTCGAGATATTTTATATTTTATGTTAAAAATATTACGACAATTTAAAATGTCTCAGAAAATTCTTAACGAAAAAGAGCTTTATTATAGTACTAGCTGGTTACCCGGGCTTTGCCCCGGAGGACATGTGTAATAATACACGCAAATAATCTCACTCAATAGTCTCTCTCTCTCCCTCTCCCTTTCCCTCTCCGAGATTCGGTCAATTATTTCGCGTAAGAATTAAAAAAATTAGAAAAATCGGTTTCCAGAAGATCGGTAACGAAAAACTATACACTCATAGCACTCGCCGGAAAATTCTACCCCTATTTTATATGGTTGTAATATAAAATCTGTCCAGCTGTTCTTGAGTTATAAATGGTGTAACTAACCTGACTTTGTTTTATTTATATATATAGATTTTGAAAACGTCTTGATGAGATCTATAACCGTTATTTCAAGGAAAAAATCAAGTTTTATTTAAGAAATTAATTGTCTTTAAAATTTCTTCAAAACGACGACATTTACGGCATAACTCACATCGAAATCATATGTCTCCCTTCAAACCAAACAACTTTGAAACGTTTTTCCGTCTGAAACGTCTGAAACGTTTTTCCGTATCTTCCATATTTTTCGAGATATTTGCTTGGAGCATTTAAAATAGCACTCTGCATATACATATAGGATAGCTTCTATTGTTAGTGGGTATAGTTATTGTAATATTTACTAACAGTTGGTTGATTGATATATGTATAATTGAATCCTTATTAGGTCTGGCGATTACACACATTATGTCCTTGAGCTTCTTTGCATTCGGTGATATCCATCATTTTTTTGCGCTTGGTCTTCGGGTTTAGACGCAGATGTGTAATCTCTATTGAAAACTGAGTTAATTCAAAATTGATTTTTTTAGAAAAACAAAGGGCAGGAGAGTTCTAGTGAGGAAGAGGACGATGAGGAACCTAAAACGAGTGGAGCTAATAGGTCAAAGAATAGCGCTACAGATAGCGACAGTGAGTCGGAATCAGAATCGGAAACAGAGGTATGTATGGCCTGGTTTACACCGATCTCTTGATACGTGTATCAAATAGTATATTTGAACTGATCAGCCAATAATCAGACTTATTTACTAGTTATTTACTATTTAATACGCGTATCAAGTGATCGGTGTAAACTAGGCCGATGTGTATGCGTGCGTGAGATTAAAAAAAATCTTTTCTGCACAGTTACATATTTTATAAATAAAGTGTTACATGTTTTAATTTTTCATTAATTATTACTCTGTTCTTCTGCAGGGAGGAAAGGCAAAAGGTGTAGAAAATTTAATTCAAGTAGAAAATCCAAACAGGGTACAAAAAAAAACTAAAAAATTGTCTCAATTGAATCAGTCATTAGACACTGCAAAACCAGAACTGTCTCGAAGAGAACGGTACGTGTGCAATTGTTTTGATTGTAATCCATAATTTTTAAATAAAATAGTATAAGGACCCTCGAAATTGAAATAACTGAAGTAAAGGCTATAAGGGGTCAGACGCAGATCTCCATGCGTAACATCAGAATTACTGATTTATTGGTTGTTGTGATTTACATCAATTTTGGCTCAACTTTGAGCCATCTTCAGCGGTATAAATTAAAATAAATTAAACGTTCTCCATACTACATTGGTGAGCTTACTGATTCGAAGTTTCAGAAATTATGTTGGAAAAATAGACCAATTGATCCATATCTGTAAAAGTTGTTACATTAATGCTGCGAAAAAGTTTGAGCCTTTGCTACTATTTTGTGCAAAAGCACATGCAGGTTGATAGGATAAGCAGTATTGCGTGTAGCGAGAAATGGCGCAGCGATCGAACAAAGACAGATTACTATAGTTAAACAAGGACAGATATAGAGAAAACAGGATTAGAAATGTTGACATTATCGACATCGAGGAAGTTCGGCCTTCGCTTTAGGATCCCCTTAAGTCTCTTCGTAGAGAGTATTTTTATCTACCATAATTTATATTCATTTTGTGTATGGCATTGAATTCCACGTTTTTTAGACTGATTGGTGAGTTTTTTTAAAGGTTTTCTTCTTTTAGTTATTAATATCGCAGCATTAATGTAACAACTTTTACAGATATGGATCAATTGGTCTGTTTTTCGTACATAGTTTCTGAAACTTCGAATCAGTAAGCTCACCAATGTAGTATGGAGAACGTTTAATTTATTTTATTTTATACCGCTGAAGATGGCTCAAAGTTGAGCCGAAACGTACGTATAACGGATTGATGTAAATTACAACAACCAATAAATCATTAATTTTGATGTTACGCACATTTACTTCCCTTATTTCATAATTTTTTAATAATATATTTTGAAGATACACTGCTGGTTAAAACGCCATTAATTGAAAATGTCTGCTATATGAAATATAAAATCAAACTTGTGCATTATTACAAGTGCATTATTATATGTGTATAATTATATGTATAAGTTTATCTTCAGAACTAATGAAATGATTCCGCATAGCATCTGAAAACAAACTTAAAATTACGATCTTAAATATAAGATTCGACTATGAATACTGTTCTGGTAGTGGTCGTACTACTTATTGGCTGCGTTCAGCCGAACCTCTGCTTAGCGAAGCGAAAGGTTAAAGATTACGCAATAAGTTAAGTTTGTTTACACGTTTTCAAACTTAGGTTAGCTATAAGAACATACAGCCGCTAATTATTGCCGCTTGCATGATAATAGGTATGTTCTTCTTAAGTTGCTGCATAATTAAAAACGATTAAATGAAAGAGTGATAATGTATCTTCAAGAAACAAAATATACCAGTTAGGCCAGTCATATTAGACTAATTTCAGGGGTTAACCTTCCAATTAATCTTCCCAGGTTGCAACCACCATGAATCGCTTTGATTTGAGGTGTTATAATTGGGATTTATTTTGCTTCGCGAAATTAATGGGGAATACAAAGTTATTAACAATATTATAAATAAAAAATGCGATTTTTTTATTTTTTCTCAAATATCTCGAAAACTAAGCAAGATAGGTAACAAACTATACGTACCTTTTTTGTAGAGCGTAAAATTATCTGCAATAATGATCTGAACTACATTTATCGTCAATTAATCTGACAAAAACTATGGTCGAATTGTCACGGCATTAGCCAAACGTTGTCGAATATAAAAATAGAGTCTTTCTCGTTTATTAATTATTGGCGAAACAAATACATATGATTTTCTGTTATTATACAACGTTGACCTAAAAATCGATGTTTCCATCTTAGTAAGATCTGTTATTGCGATGAATATTACCACATGCCTCGGTGGTCGAATTGGTACGACGCCCTACACGGAATGAGCGAGGTTCCAGGTTCGAACCCTGGCTGAGGTAATATTTTTTGCAATAAATTTAATTATTTAAATTTAATTAAATGAGATGCTTATACATAAGTATCAAACATTACTTCAACTTAAAAAGACCAAAACCCATGGCCGAAAAAGTCTTGACATTAATCTGACCAAAACTATGGTCGAATTGTCACGACATTAGCCAAACGTTGTCGAATATAAAAATAGAGTCTTTCTCATTTATCGTCAAGTCAGTCGTTTAGCTTGCACCACGGTCGTGGTATTCACGACCGTGGCTTGCACGCGCCGTCAAACTCCGAAGCTTGGATCTCGAAAACCCTCAATTTCATTGTTTTTTTAATGTTACACCGGTGATTTTTTCCGTCACTTAAAATGGAATTAAAAATCCACAAAAAAATCACACATTATCTGAGAACTACAAAGAATACTTTTCATGGTACAACCGATTTTTTAGACCCTTTTTGTTTAGTTTGTAGCTATGTAAGCAAAAAAATTTTGACTTTTTGGAATAATCTTTGTTTTTCGCTGTTTTCAGACCTTAGAATTCATTTGAGACAAATTTTATCATATGCATTTTGTTGTGGACGAAATTTGCAACAAAAAAGGACCCTTGTATTTTTCTCGTACGACGAACGCTGATTTTTTTATTGACGCGCAAAGTTATCCAATATTGCACACAGGTCGGCTAACGCTTGTTTTACACTGAAATAATTATTTTCCATGTGCAAGCTAAACGACTGACTTGACGATAAATGTTGTTCAGATTATTATTGTAGATAATTTTACGCTCTATAAAAAAGGTACGTATAGTTTGTTACTCTATCTTGCTTAGTTTTCGAGATATTTGAGAAAAAATGGAAAAAATCGCGTTTTTTATTTATAATATTGTTAATAACTTTTTATTCCCTGTTAATTTCGCGAAGCAAAATAAATCCCAATTATAACACCTCAAATCAAAGCGATTCATGGTGGTTGCAACCTGGGAAGATTAATTGAAAGGTTCGATGTCTAATATGACTGGCCTAATTATAAACAATTTTGAACTGTTGCATTGACTTCAAATAAATGTTAGAGTAGCATATTTAAAAGATATATGTCGTGTAATGTTTTTAAAATATTGTAACATTAAAACAAATTATATTACGAAATAATATTTAAAAAATATCTATATATTATTAAAAATACTTTTAAATATCACTAAAAAACGTTAAAAAATTTACGTAAAATTAGTATTTCTAAATGTTACTTTAATGCTTGCTTACTGGGGTTATAATTTTTTCTACATAGACGAAAAATTCTTCTATCTATCTTCTAAGATAATTCATAGCTCAGTTTTATGAAAGAAGCTTTATGACCGTAATCCTTTTTTTTTTTATTTAAACAATGCTATGTTATAACCATAATTGTGCTAAATATAATATATGTATAATATACATATATTTACTTTTAAATTAAGAAAAAAAAATTGAGTACGACATGACTTGGACAGAGCAGTGTTTTATTGGAACATATTTAAATTTTATGTGGTCTCTTTTGAGTTGGCAGTGTATATCCATCTTGTAATGTATATCATATGCAGTGTATATCATATCTTGTATCACTTGTCTCGTCCTCATTATTGATACAAAATTTATGTAATTTTAAAATTCAGAGAACAACTGGAAAAACAAAAAGCCTATGCAAATTATCAAAAATTACATGCGGCCGGTAAAACAGATGAAGCTCGAGCAGATCTGGCGCGATTAGCTATAATTAAGCAACAACGAGAGGAGGCTGCGAAACGACGGGAGGAAGAGAAGAAACAAAAGGAGATGGCACAACAGAAGAAAACCGAGCTAACGCAGAAGGCGCTCGGGAAAAAGTCTTAGAACGTTTCGATGAAATTACATGACTAATTGATCGCTACAATATTAATCCGGAGATTGTTCCGATTCTCAATCTCAATGAAATTTGGTAAATCGGCCCACATGTTTGCTATATGCGTTTTATGATATATTAATATCATTGTTTATATAAATACAATGAATTAAATACACCTTTATAAGTGTCTGTCAGTTTTATTAATTGACCTGCTGAGCAAATCATATTTGAATTTTTAGATATTAAGATATTTACAATGAGGTGAATAGTTTTTCAATATACAATGGATTAGTCTATATTCTATATAATTTTTATCTTATTGAGATATAGATTCTCGAAACGGGTTATTATTGGTTGCATCCAGCTTACTGACAAGGGGAGGGCGCGAGGACCGGAAATGGATTTGAACAAAACTTAATTCTACAATAGCCCTTTACTAGCACTAAAACATAATAAAGTGCGCGCAATATCTGGAATGAAAAATGCAATTTGATCATTGCCTTCAAATTGTATATAACATTTAAAGCAATAAGTAATAACTATTATTCGATAATAATAGTTATTATTATATAGAAGTTAATTAAAAACATTTTTTAAAGATAAAGTAAGCATTTCCCTTTATTTTATTTTTTATTTTTTGTTAGAATCATTAAATTTGTTTAAATAAAAAAGTTTTGCTTAAATTTAACTTTTTTAATCTTATTTCTGCTGAAAGGGTAAAAAATTGCAAAAAGGACGGAAATTGAATGCAAGCCGGCAGCGTAGTAGTCAAGCGTTTTTTAACGAGAATAATTTATTATTCCTATAAATCTAATAGTAATATCTACATTTGTAGTTCCTGCCTTAATCTAGCTTAACCTACTTTATCAATTATGTATAAGTTGAACTTTTGGACATCTCTGTATATCTATCCTATGAGATATAAGTTGTACGAAAAACATAGAAAAATCTATTTGTCAAATGAAAGTCAAGCGTCATAGCTGTTGTACTGCGTCACTTCGACGGAAATCTCTGTTAGCAACAGTTAGCAAACCGGTAAACATGCGTCGCTTATTTTTCAAGATCGTTTTTCTCGAAAACGGCTGAGCGCTGCGCGCTAGCACTTCTTATATTTAGTTTTAGTGCTAATGAAGGACTAGTATAGGCTGCGTTCAGCCGATACTCCGCTAGCCTAGCAATCGTGAGCAGTCGCTCGTTTTCGCTCGTTTTCTCTCCTTTTAATCCATTGAGTCAAAGGAGAGGAAACGAGCGACTGCTCACGATTGCTAGGCTAGCGGAGTATCGGCTGAACGCACCCATAGAAATAATTAAGTTTCGTTCAAATTCGTTTCCCGATACTTGCGTCCTTCCTTTGTAAGCAGCTATTTGTTAGCACTCAGTAAGTGGCTTTTCGTATGCTAGATGTATGGTCACAGTTTCCAATTGTGTCATTTATTATGACATATTACTTGATATAAGAATATTAATAAGTAAATATTAAAAAAGAGATATTTTGTGTGATACATTGCTCGAAATAGTATCATATATAATAATGGATCGACAAATGCAAATAGGATTTATAAATACACATAATTATAAGATATTTTATATATAAATTAAATTACAGTCAATTTTTATATGGTATTTATGTGGTATTTTTCTATTTAAAAAAATTAAATAGATATAATTAAATTAAATTTTTTATTTTTATATTTGATTAAATCACATTATATGTCATGTACAGTAGGAATTAAAAATAAGTAGTTAGTACTAAAATGTTATAAATTAAAATTTTATTTAATGAAGTAACACAATAGTAATAATGTAACTAACACATATATTTTAAAGATATCAAAATAGATAAATAATATACTTTTTCCTAACGCGAGCGTGAAATGGGCCGCTTTTCACGCTTGTTTTGAGTGAGCAAAACGATCCATTTCGCAATTGATATAGCCAGTTTGGTCGAAGCAAAGGAGTTTGTTAATCTAAAAGATTAGTGCTAAGAAAAAAACCGAAAAAAACCGGCTAGAATCACGGCTTTAGGATCACCTTAAGAAATTATTAATGAAAAAGAGCTTTATTATAACGTTTTGACAAGGGTTACAAGAATACGCAATAAAAAATAGGGGGTCCAATTTAAAATATTCAAAGTGATCCTGATTTGACCTTATTCCACCTAAGGTTAAACTAATAAGGTCGTTAAATAGATCTTTTTAAACCCTACAACTTTTGTTTGAAAAATTTTTTTGTAAGACTTATATTTTTCGAGATATTTCGGGATCCCGGTATTTTTCTTTCATCTTGTATAATAAGTCTGAACTGTAGATAGACGTTATAGGTATTCTCTTGTAGATCAAAATATACCGAAGCGCATTCTGCGAGTCAAACGTCAAAGCATCGTATACGGTTCCAGATATAAAGTAATGTCCTGAAAGTCCTTAACGGAAAACTCGTTATGAAAATATGCTATTCAATTTCAAAGAATTCATAACAGGATCTGTTTTTGGAAATGTCTATTAAATGAATATATGTCCACGTAAAATGGTAGAAATTTGATGATTTATTTAAAAATTTACATTGAAAAAAAGATAACTAAAAGAATTGAAAAAAAATTGCTTTGCGATACTAAAATGTTAGTTACGATTTTAAAGTCAATTACACAACATTTGTATTGAAAGATAAGGCCAACATTTTATTGAAAATGACAATCGATAAAGGCAACTGTTTATTGAATCTATTTATTTATAAGTTTGCCAATTTGGTTAAATTTCTTTGACTGATGTTGAATTTGTATTTATGTGCGCGTGTTCGTTAAATATGTTGAAAAAATATGAAAAAGATAAGATATCTCATAAAAATATAAACAATAGCTAAATATCCCTAGCTAGCCAAAGCCAATATAATGAACGATGAAGTCAGATATAAATACATTATTTAATCGGAACATTTTTTAGTGTGTCACATGTTATCTTGCCACCCGTCGAAGTGAGCAATGGATTTCCACTCCAAGAAGCTATGCCATCTCCATTTACCACAAGATCCACCTAATAACATATTATCTTATTACAACGTATCTTGATCTATTAAATGTTACGGGAATGTTGACGAATAAATGCTCAAAGACTCAGTAAGCTAGTTAGTGAGTTTAGTTTTTAGACGTACCTGCAACTTCTCCCACACCTTTTTCTTGGGATTTAACACATCATCCGCAACTCCGTCTTCATATCCCTCGATAACAATTTTATCGCCAGGTATGCTGTCTGTGGGAGGCCTTAAAGGCTCCACTTGCTTAATTGGTTCTTCACTGTATAAAATATATCGTTTATTGTTTATCAATATTTATTTTTGTTTATACATTTTGCCCGCGTTTATTTTTTGGTAAATGATTGACGTGTGTGTGTTTGCGTAACATTAAGTTGAAAACTACTTGTATATGTAACATACACTGAAGCACAGAGAACCATTCCATGCGATGAGATTCCTCTGAGATTTGCTGGCTTCAGATTTGCAAGAATTACCACCATCCTGTTTTCCATCTCGTTCAGAGGTACAAAATTAACTAAGCCGCTAACTATGGTACGTGGACCATTTGATTCACCTAAATCTATTTTTTCGACATATAGCGAGTCCGCATCAGGATGCCTCTTCACTTCGACTATTTTGCCCACTCGAATATCCAGTCTTGCGGGAGTAATTTCCGCCTCTGCTTCTGGATATCAAGAATTGTGATTGCAGTACAAAGCTATCTATACTTCTTACTGGTAACAAATAAATGATTCCATCGTTAAATATACAAAAATAAATTACTTTGTTTCTGTGGAGGAGGATATGCTTTGCTCGCAAGTAATTTCAGTTTCGAGTTTGCTTCAAATTCCTTTCTTATTGGATCAAGGAGTCTGTTGATGTACACTTCTACAGCATTTTTTAAATCACCAGGGTGTATTTCTTGGCTCGCAAAAGCGGCTTCCAAGTCTTCATATTTAAAGAAGGATACATCACCACCTATAAAAGCACAAAGGTACAACTAAATTTATTAAAAAATATCTTTCCGTAAATCCGCCTATATAGAGTGAATCACATACCGAATTCTGCAGTTCTTGATATGTTGAAAACTTCATCTTTGAATAATGGAAATACAACATGTTTGCAGAAAGTTAAAACTCCGTTATCTGTGATATTTCCCGGCTCACAAAATGCTTTCTTCAGCTTCTTCTTTATTGTTGCAGGATTATCCAATAGATCGATCTTAGAATCTTCCTCCGATGAAGACATTTTAGCACCTGCCAAACCAGGAACTAAACAGAACGTAAACAGTGAAAAGTTAATATTATGAATAATCGCGTTAATTTAAATGCCATGCAAAGAATATATTCCTCTTCTAATACTGACTCATCGGATTCATCAGATGGATACATTTTTCATAACCCAGCATTGGTAGATATTTCTCTGAGAAAGTAAAAATTTTTCTTTGATCAATGCCACCAAATTGTGCGTCCACCTTTAAATAATGCTCATCGAGCGCTTGTAGACTTGGATAGAGAAGACCTGACAGCAGTGGATTAGAGACTTGCTTAACAACTTCGGCACCTGCTTTCTTCGCATCGTGCTCTGTCACCAATGAAGTCAGACGATATACATCTAACGTATATTCCCTTTAGAAAAAACTATGTAATTAATTGCAATGTCATTAATAAACACAATATATAAGTTTAACAATTATAATGCAAAATGCTAAGGTACATACAAAGGAGTTTGTTTAATACTTACTTGGACAACTGGTAGTCTGTACCTTTGACAAATTTTAACTTATCCAATGGTACACCAATTGATTTCAACATCGCTTTGATCACAGCCTCGTAATATTGAGTACGAAGTTCCAGAAGCTCCCAAGGTGCTTTCATATTATCTAAATACGCATGAAGATCTGCGAAGAGGATTGTCACCTCAGTTCCGGCCCGTAAGAAATCAGCTATTTTGGACATGGGGGCAAAGTAGCCAATATGAGGCTTTCCTGTTGTAGCTGTACCCCAATATAACTTCAGATCACGTTCCTTCAGGATATTCTTAAGTTTTACATCTCCCAGCCATTCTGATAAATTTTTGGTAATGAGTCTGTACTTGTCGGACCACGTCAAAGCCATAATTACTCTTCTTTATAGGTTTTAATTATTCTTTGCAGTTATCTGAATAAATTATTGATATATTAATTTAAATTATTTTTATTATATATATCTCATATTCAAAAGCATAAAATAAATGTTCTGTTTGGATAAAATCTAAATTTTCTGAATTTAAAATAACATATAATCAAAGTCATCCTGTAATACTAAATTGATATATGTTTAGTATATAAACCCATATATACCATTTTTTCATGTATCTCTATTTAATTTTTCTTTTGTATCAGATTTTACTTTTAGAAAAAAGTATTATTTCTTTTTCGCATTGAAATGCATATTTACATGAAATTTTAGAGAAAACAATACGTTAAGAGTATGTCCAAATATATAATTTATAAATTAACATTTTTTTATACCCGACTTTGAGCAAAATTTTTTAGTAAAACTTCCATATGAAGTAACCTAAAATGTCATTTCTTTGTAATTTTTTTTGCCACTTTTGATAGTGCTTATGACATTATGCGAGAGGCTTAAATCAGAGAGGTTTAAAAACATGTTTTTATATAAATAACTTTACATTTACAATTTATTTCAGGACGTTTATCGTACAAATG
This sequence comes from Temnothorax longispinosus, assembly GCF_030848805.1. Lineage (NCBI taxonomy): Eukaryota > Metazoa > Arthropoda > Insecta > Hymenoptera > Formicidae > Temnothorax > Temnothorax longispinosus. The sequence goes on along the minus strand of NW_027270220.1, from coordinate 15,532 downwards.
TGGTAAACTTAACCTTCTCGTTAACAGATCATGAACTTACCTCCTTCAGCTGGATTCAGACCAATTCAGACAGGACGCGTCAAGCGTCAAGGTGCCAATTCATGGGACGCTGAAAAACAGCGTTGAGCGACGTCACGTGACATCACTATGATGCCAGCGTCAAGAAAAAGAAGTTGGATTTTTCCAACTTCAAGCGTCAAAGCCAAAGCAGCGCGAAGACGCCGAAATTTTGACGCTGTTTTCCTTTTCATGAATTTTAATTGACGCCGGCGTCAATTGTGGTCATACGACCTTCTTGCCGCTGAAAATGAGCGTCGAGCGTCAGCATCATGGTAGAAAGAAAACAAGGTATGCTTGTTAAAGGGGTCGAAATTGAGCATGTTCTGCGCAGACATGGCGACGGCCAAGCGAGCGCCATATTGAATATATATAGATATACTTTATGTATATACATACGTCAGAAGTGAACGTGTTCGGCTTAATTTGTCTTTTTTAAAATGCCTATGTGTAGTGTAAGTGGATGCAAAAATAAAAGCGAGAATGCAAAAGAGAAAAATATTCAATTTTTTTCTTATCCAAAGGATGAAGAAACTGCGTTAAAATGGATGCAAGCTGCTAACAAAAATAAAGTTAACCTAAAAAACGGTACGTTATTTTGAATCTATATAAATTATAATTGAGGCATATATTTTTAATACTTTATTGAAATTAATTTTTGTAGCTCGCATATGCTCTGTCCACTTTACACCAAGCTGTTACAAACCAAAGCCAGCGTATTTAGCAAACTGCGAAAATTACTCGTCTAAGAAATTACGAAGACTTCATGATCATGCAATTCCAACAGAAAATTTGCCACTATTGAAGGAAAGAGAAGTGCTAAAGGAAGTGCAAAATCAACACAACATAATAAATGTTAGTGAAAACAGCAGGTGTGTATTATTGTATTATATAAAATATTTTCTTATTATAATATGTGAAGATTGCAATAAATTCTATTTTACAATATCTTTTTTTAACAGCAAAAACAGTTTTAGTGAGTCCGAGACCAATTTGATCGACACTTCAATGGAAAATAAAGCAGAAACATGTTTTATGCAATCTTCAAAAGAAAATGCTAGGTATAATTTTATTGATTTCATGCGTATTAACGACTTCATTGCTGTACAAGAAATTATTGCATGTTGTTTTATATTTTTATTTCTTAAATATTTTTTACTTTCAGCAGTACAAGTGATGATACAATGGTAAACACACAAAGTAATTCACAGACTGTTATGTCTGAGCACTTAAGGTAAACAAAATTAATTGTCTGTATGATTATAAAGCATCAGCTCAAATATATATATATGTATATAAATATTTTCATGTCTAAAAATTACTTGATGTTTACTAGGATGTGTATATATATATATATAGTAAACATCAAGTAATTTTTAGACATAAAAATATTTTATTGCATATTGCAAATTTTTTTCAAATTAATAGATAATATTTTTCAGATTACGAGATAAAATTATTCAAGATTTGATGAAAAGACTAAGCCAAACAAACAAGGTAAACGATTTGCTTAAGAAACAAGTAAAACGATTGCAAAGAGAAAAGACAAGAGTTACGAAACGTGTAATAAAAGAAAATGTCCATAATGTGCTCAAAAGGATATTCACTCCGAAGCAAATTGACGTTTTAATGAGTAATGAAAGAAAAAAAAGAGTAAAGTGGGGTCTTGAAGACATATCTGCTGCAATAATGTTAAGAAGCTTGAGCCCAAAAGCATATCGTTTTTTAAAAGAAAATCACTACCCGTTACCAGGATTATCCACACTTAGGAACTGGGCATCTCGCATGGAGTTAAAAGAAGGAATTTTATCTGATGTTGTCTTTTTAATGAAAAAGAAAGCGCCATCGTTTCTGTAATATCAGCGTGCCACATATGTTCATTTTTACATATCAATTTCTTGTATACTGTTCAATAATAAACTTATTGAACACAACTTCTCGTGTTATTAAAATAAAATATTTATTACATTTATTGAAATTGCTGTATTTAAATAAACCCATCTTATATCGACAATATTTTTAAAACTTCAGAAAATTATTTACTTTTTCCTCATACATCTATTATATTGTTCAATTCATGCTTATTTTACATTTATTTTAATATTTCTTTATATATAATTTTAACATTTTTTACTTAAAATTAATTATTACATGAAATAAAATTGCATTATATGCAGAACAGAAAAAGAACTTAATTCTCATTTAAAAAACCGCGGGCCTAATTCTATTGGCCAATAAACCAATATGTCTCCAGCTTGGCCCAACGCACTCATTGGTTATTAGAAAGGATGCGCAACAGCATACCTTGTTTTCTTTCTACCATGGTCAGCATGAAAAGGCACCTTCAGCAGCGGTGACAGCACCCTAAAGGCTGATTTATAGAGGCCGTAATCGTTGATTTAAGCCGTAATCTTTAAGAAATTGACCAATCACAGTCGATTTTTCTTCTCACATTCGACTGTGATTGGTCAATTTCTTAAATATTGCGGCTTAAATCAACGGTTACGGCCTCTATAAATCAGCCTTAAAGGTCGAAGCACATAAAATTACAGGAGCCATAGGCAGAATGCAGAAGCCATAGCGCATGCGCTGTGGTATTAACCGCCGTAGAGTTAACAGACAAATTGAATATTTTGGAATTATTCTTTTTCATATAATTTGGGAATCATTTGGGAAAGTTTGGGAAAATTGTTTAAACATTTGGGAAAGAATAGATTTTTTGTTATTAACAATATTTATCGAGCGTCAAGTTAGCAGATAGCGACTATGTTTAATGTTTATTATAAATGGAATCGATTGGAAATCATTTGGGGATGACATCTTTATTGTAATTTTTATTTGGGAAAAGTCGCTTTTTTTGTAATTTAAATAAATCTTTGTATTAAATGTTCTTTTTCGCTGCACTTCTGCACTAGTACAACAAGTGAACTTACTGCACTAGTTCAGAAGTGTAGCGAAAAAGAACAGACCGTTATCGGCAGTAGTGTGAAAATTACATATTTTTCGGAGGAGCTGAGGAGCAGCGAGTTGCTTACGTCGAGACCACCTCGACATGACAATATACTCCGAAAAGAAAATTTGTAGATGTTATTTTCTTCATATATACTTCATATATACATTATTTATATCTTATAAACAGATCAGTAATTCCTTTATTTCCTTTTCCATAATCGTGGTACACTGACTTAAGGTGCCAATTCATGAGACGCTGAAAATGAGCGTCAACAAGGTGAACGTGGTGGTTTCGCTTTGACGCTAGCGTCAAAGAAATGAAGTTGAATTTGTTTAATATTCAGCGTCGTCGCTGAATCGTCGTTAATCGTCCTAGTACAATCAATAATATTTTATGGATACATATATAAATAAAATATATTATTTCTGAAGATTTTTACTTGCTGAAAATGAGCGTCGAGCGTTAACGTGAAAAGGCACCTTAATGCTCGTTATTCTCATTTTCTCGTACATTTTGTTTCTTTTTTATTCTACTTTTCATATATTCATTCACACTCTCGCTTGCTCGCACGTTTGTTTCAAATAAGATACACTGAAACAACGAGAAAAGTAGATAGATTCTTATTATTAGTGATAAATGTAACCGCGTGACGGAAAAGGAATTCTTCTTTCAACCGAATGTATTTCCGACTCATGCGAGTCAGTGTACCTCGATTATGGAAAAGGAAATAAAGGAATTACTCTGTTTATAAGATATAAATAATGTATATATGAAGTATATATGAAGAAAATAACATCTACAAATTTTCTTTTCGGAGTATATTGTCATGTCGAGGTCTACTCGACGGTCTCGACGTAAGCAACTCGCTATTCCTCAGCTCCTCCGAAAAGTATGTAATTTTCACACTACTGCCGATAACGGTCTGTTCTTTTTCGCTACACTTCTGAACTAGTGCAGTAAGTTCACTTGTTGTACTAGTGCAGAAGTGCAGCGAAAAAGAACATTTAATACAAAGATTTATTTAAATTACAAAAAAAGCGACTTTTCCCAAATAAAAATTACAATGAAGATGTCATCCCCAAATGATTTCCAATCCATTCCATTTATAATAAACATTAAACATAGTCGCTATCTGCTAACTTGACGCTCGATAAATATTGTTAATAACAAAAAATCTATTCTTTCCCAAATGTTTAAACAATTTTCCCAAACTTTCCCAAATGATTCCCAAATTATATGAAAAAAAATAATTCCAAAATATTCAATTTGTCTGCTAACTCTACGGCGGTGTGGTATTAGGCTGAGTTTCCACTGAGCGCGTCACGCGTCGCGTCGTCCGAGTTTAACCAATCAAAACATCCCATTTTGATCCCGTCACAAGAATGTAATGAAATGGGATGTTTTGATTGGTTAACTTGTGACGACGCGACGCGTGACGCGCTCAGTGGAAACTCAGCCTTACTTTATCTGCCTATGGCAGAATGGCAGATATCATAGCGCATGCGCTATGGTTTCTGTATTCTGCCCATGGCTCCTGGATTTTCAATCTACATAAAAATACATAATGCATAGCCACGGGCATAGGCACATACATTCTCATTGTAGCCGGTCCTAAAGAAAAGTGATTAAGAACAAAGAACGGATTTATATTGATTAACACGTAAGTATTCTCATTATTTAATTATCAACGTAATGAAAATACGATCTGACAATGACCGTATATAATTATATTAGTGTGAATTGTCTCAGTTTCGTAAACATAGTGTTTTGAGGTTAATTTTATTTTGTGTGCCGAATACAGCAGCAGCAACGCGCGGCTCAGGACAGTTTGAAAAACATAGACAACGAGTCCGATGCACCTAAAATACCGATCAGATTATCAAAGATTGGTATTCGGATGACGAGGACGATGATGATGATGACGAGGGAGGTAATCTTACTATAGTGGATAGTTCGAAAGACGAAATCGAGCCTATCGAGAAGACGCAAAACCTCGTTATCAAGGAGGAGTTCCAGCCTGCGACATCCGTGTCCAACGTACCCCAGCCGGCCGCTATTTTGGACAAATTAGGTGACCTGAGCAAAATTGATATCAGTGCCGAAGTATCCAAATTGCTTTCTACTCTGAAGGCTCAGAGCTCCGCGACCAACAAGACGCAAGCAAACTCGAATCAAGACGCGTCGAAAGCTAAATCGGCGCAAGGTTCGAAGACGGATAGCGAGACGTCGTCGAGTCCGAGGCGATCACCAGAAATTGTAATTTATTGCAAAATAAACGCATCTTCTCATAATTTTCGGTAAGTTTTATATACAGTTTAGGTGTAAAAAATTTATTATTAAAACATTCTCTTGATTTCTCGTTATCAAGGAGGAGTTCCAGCCTGCGATATCCGTGTCCAACGTACCCCAGCCGGCCGCTATTGTGAACAAATTAGGTGAACTGAGCAAAATTGATATCAGTGCCGAAGTATCCGAAGACAGTGCATCTGTCGAACTTCGTTATCTGTCCAGTTTTTAATTTTTATCGACAATAATAAGTTTTGATAATATGTTTTATTATTAATTAATATAAATAAACATTGTTATTGTCAGTCGAATTACTCTTTCACCTGTCAGTTACTTTGTATATGCATATTCGTGATTTTTGCTAGTAATAATTTCCACGAATTTAAATTCTTAGGTATCAGCGCAACCGTCAAATTACATAATTAACAATTAAGTAATTTAAATCGACCGTGACTGGCAATATATAACGTCTTTTCGATATGAACATTGAAAAACTGTGAGCCAACTTGGTTTGTCGGATTCACACAGCACTTTTTTCCGGATCAATCATCGAGACATTATTAATTTTGACCATGGTTTTTGGTCAGTTGATGTAATTTCTAAATTAAATAGTTTTTAAATTTTATTGCGAAAAATATTACCCCAGCCAGGGTTTGAACCTGGAACCTCCCGTATACCGTGCGGGCGTCGTGCCAATTCGACCACTGAGGCTGTAGTAATATTCATCGCAATAACAACTATAAGATGGAGCACCGATTACTAGGTCGACGGTGTATAATAAACAGAATAATAAATTTCTTTCGCCAGTATATAGAATAACAATTAAGTAATTTAAATCGACCGTGACTGGCAATATATAACGTCTTTTCGATATGAACATAGTTATAGTTGTTATTGCGATGAATATTACTACAGCCTCAGTGGTCGAATTGGCACGACGCCCGCACGGTATACGGGAGGTTCCAGGTTCAAACCCTGGCTGGGGTAATATTTTTCGCAATAAAATTTAAAAACTATTTAATTTAGAAATTACATCAACTGACCAAAAACCATGGTCAAAATTAATAATGTCTCGATGATTGATCCGGAAAAAAGTGCTGTGTGAATCCGACAAACCAAGTTGGCTCACAGTTTTTCAATGTTCATATCGAAAAGACGTTATATATTGCCAGTCACGGTCGATTTAAATTACTTAATTGTTATTCTATATACTGGCGAAAGAAATTTATTATTCTGTTTATTATACACCGTCGACCTAGTAATCGGTGCTCCATCTTATAGTTGTTATTGCGATGAATATTACTACAGCCTCAGTGGTCGAATTGGCACGACGCCCGCACGGTATACGGGAGGTTCCAGGTTCAAACCCTGGCTGGGGTAATATTTTTCGCAATAAAATTTAAAAACTATTTAATTTAGAAATTACATCAACTGACCAAAAACCATGGTCAAAATTAATAATGTCTCGATGATTGATCCGGAAAAAAGTGCTGTGTGAATCCGACAAACCAAGTTGGCTCACAGTTTTTCAATGTTCATATCGAAAAGACGTTATATATTGCCAGTCACGGTCGATTTAAATTACTTAATTGTTATTCTATATACTGGCGAAAGAAATTTATTATTCTGTTTACATAATTAAGTTTTAATCTATCAATTAATGACAATCAAGTTTTTAATAATTAATACAAAATTTCATATTCGCGCGAACATATTGTATCAATAATAATATATATATATATATATATATATATATATATATATATATATATATATAAATTTTTATTCGTATAAATACAATTTTAACCTAGCGACTTAAATTAACGCATTTTCGTCGTTCGTTTTGTCAACTTCAATAACGTGTCAAGTTTTATTGCCTGGTGATCTTTCGAAAACGATAAGTTCGAAGCGTCTTTTATTAATTTGAATCAAGCAGTTGTAGAGCATTTGAATTCTAAAAAAGATGGTGCACAAATGCAGAATGATCCAGACACTTCATTTTGCAATCTGGTTATGGCGGAATTAGAACAATTGGATGATGATATAAAACAAGTCAAGAAACAAGAAATCATGAAAATTTTGTGGAGAAAGGAAAACCTGTGAGCGAGATGATTTTTGTGATAAAATAAATAATTTGCATTTATTCGTAGATACATATAATACTCATGTCTTAAGATTGTGCGATATTAATTTCAGTAATAACATATATGTGTACTGGTATATAATAATAATAATATTAAAGAAATTTTGTACTATTTATTTTATATTCACATAATAAATACATATTAGCATTACATTTCACAATATGATACGTGTGTAATCAATCGATCAAATGTTTACGTGTAGATAAAGTCTTGATTTTGTCCTCTTGTTACATGATCATGCTGCTAATTGACCATTCCATTTGGAGTCATAAAATAATTGAAAAGAGAGTCTTTAATGTGCGTCGCAAATGCACCATTTTCGTTATTTTCAATAATTTCATCATTGTTTTCAAATTGTAAAATATTACCTTCTTTGTTTCTTAAGAAATTGTGCAAACATACAGTTGCCAAAATATATTTATTGATATTTTCAGGAATCGCAGCGATCGGTCTGTTATATATATACCCCACTTTTTTGCCAAAATCCCAAATGTATTTTCTATTATACGCCGGGCTCGCGAAAGTCTATAATTAAATATGTTTTTGCGTTCCCCCAAATACCGTCCAGCATATGGCCGCATCAAATGCTTTCCAATGGGGAATGCTTCATCCCCAATAAAAAAATAAGGCACTTGTATATCGGTTCCGCTTAAGCAACTGGTTCCTTCTGGAATATCCAGCATCCCATTTGTCACATTCAAGTAGCTGTTCCCATAAATTCCCGCATCACTGTTCTTCCCTATTGACCCAATATCCACCAAAGTGAATTGATAATTGTGATCACACACAGCCAAAAGTACGATGCTGTATCGTATGTGATAATTAAAGTACAGCGTACCAGAATTAGGGGGGCATTGAGCATTGACACGTTTTCCATCAATTGCCCCCAAGCAATGTGGAAAATTCCATAATGTCCAAAAACCCTCAGCAATTTGTAAATATTCTTCTCTTGAAGGAGTTCGTTGATAGATAGGACCAAGAAAGTCTTTCAAATACGTCACACGTCTCTTTAATTATTTTATGTACTGTTGATAAACCAACACGATAGGCAAAAGCAACTGCTGGAACTTTGCCTCCAATCAGAAATCTGTAACATCATTATCAATATTATAACATTAATTGCCAAACTGTTTTTACACATATGTATTGTTAGACTACGAGTAATCCGAACATATACCGCAATGTAAAAGCAACTCTTTGCTCTGGTTCAAGTGCCCGTAGACTTCGTTTCATTAAACTTGGATTAACAATGTCCATCAAGTGCTGGAATGTTGGCAGTGTCATACGTGTATACTTGTGGAACATTTGCTCTCTGTTTTCATCTCCTGAAAAAGATTGTAAAACGCTCCTTGCTGTCTTCTCCTTGTGTTAATTGGTCGTACCCAGACACGCCGACGGCGCGGCGGCGACGATGACGTTCACGGTTTCTACGACGTTGCACCAAAAGTGCTCCCATGTTGACCAGAGCAATTGACAACAAATTGAAATCATCCATTTCTGTGAAAAGACAAATGTAATTCAATCTAATGCAGTCTTCTCGAATTAAAATCACATTCAGAATTGTATGAATTAATTGCAAAAACGTTAAAGAATGGCCAAACAGCGCAAACATCAAATATCAAAATAAGAGAAAAATATTCATACAAATAATAAAGTATTATTCGAGAAAATTAACCAAATCAAGAAAATGTTTTAATAATGAATTTTTACACCTAAACTGTATATGAAACTTACCGAAAATTATGAGATGCGTTTATTTTGCAATAAATTACAATTTCTGGTGATCGCCTCGGACTCGACGACGTCTCGCTATCCGTTTTCGGATCTTGCGCCGATTTAGCTTTCGACGCGTCTTGATTCGAGTTTGCTTGCGTCTTGTTAGTCGCGGAGCTCTGAGCTCTGGCCTTCAGAGTAGAAAGCAATTTGGATACTTCTGCACCGATATCAATTTTGCTCAGTTCACCTAATTTGTTCACAATAGCGGCCGGCTGGGGTACGTTGGACACGGATGTCGCAGGCTGGAACTCCTCCTTGATAACGAGAAATCAAGAGAATGTTTTAATAATAAATTTTTACACCTAAACTGTATATAAAACTTACCGAAAATTATGAGAAGATGCGTTTATTTTGCAATAAATTACAATTTTTGGTGATCGCCTCGGACTCGACGACGTCTCGCTATCCGTCTTCGGATCTTGCGCCGATTTAGCTTTCGACGCGTCTTGATTCGAGTTTGCTTGCGTCTTGTTAGTCGCGGAGCTCTGAGCCAAAGTAGAAAGCAATTTGGATACTTCGGCACACAAAATCAAATTAACCTCAAAACACTATGTTTACGAAACTGAGACAATTCACACTAATAATTATATACGGTCACTGTCAGTTCGTAATTTCATTACGTTGATACTTAAATAATGAGAATACTTACGTGTTAATCAATATAAATCCGTTCTTTGTTCTTGATCACTTTTCTAGAAGGACCGACTACAAGGAGAATGTATGTGCCTATGCCCGTGGCTATGCATTATGTATTTTTATGTAGATTGAAAATCCAGAAGCCATGGGCAGAATACAGAAACCATAGCGCATGCGCTATGATATCTGCCATTCTGCTATAGGCAGATAAAGTAATACAGGTGGAAGCACATAAAATTGCAGGAGCCATAAGCGGAATGCAGAAGCCATATGCGCATGCGCTGTGGTATCTGTTAAGGCTCAGTCACAATGAGAAAAATAAGGAATAAGATAAAGGAATAAGGAATAAAGGAATGTCGCATCTCACTTTAGTACACGTACATTAAAGTGAGATGCAACATGCCTTATTCCTTATTCCTTTATCTTATTCCTTATTTTTCTCATTGTGACTGAGCCCTTAAGCCCCTTGCACAATGCCAGGCAACAAGCAATAGGAACAGGGAATAGAAATCAGAAATCATGTATAAATGCAGAATAAACAGTGACACAGGCAATAGACACAGAGTTTCCGTCACGTTGGAAATTTTGTGCCTATTGCCTATTGCCAACCAATCATAGCATTTGAATTTTTTAGGTTGTAATTAACGATTTTTTGGTTATTTCCTGTTCCTATTGCCTGTTGCCTGGCATTGTGCAAGGGGCTTTAGAGCTCTACGGATACCATAGCGCATGCGCATATGGCTTCTGCTTTCTGCTCATGGCTCCTGCAATTTTATGTGCTTCCACCTTTACCACAGCGCATGCGCTATGGCTTCTGCATTCTGCCTATGGCTCCTGTAATTTTATGTGCTTCCACCTTAAAGGTGGAAGCACATAAAATTGCAGGAACCATAAGCAGAAAGCAGAAGCCATATGCGCATGCGCTATGGTATCTGTAGAGCTCTATTAGGGGGCTCTATTCTTGAATCGTTTTCATGAAACTCGCATGCGAAATTCAATGCTTTTCAAATAGAAAGTCGCATACGAAAATCATTAGGGCAGGGCCCGTATTCGTACCGACAACTGTCGGTTCGATAAATGTCGTTGCGCAGGTTTTTCATATCGTTAAAAGCTGCGCAACGACACCGACGATTGTCGGTAAGCGGATTTTAGCGGAACAGAATACGGCCCCAGGCTCGAGAATACGGTCCCTGATACCAAATCGAACGATTGAAAACAGCGCTTATAAGCGTGAGCGCTTACAGCGCGTGAGCGTCCAAACCGAACGCACCCGCAGTGTCATGAGTTATCCAATCAAAACGTTTTATTTTATGACGTCATTTCCGACGCGAGATCTTGTCGGAAATGACGTCATAAAATGAAACGTTTTGATTGGATAACTCATGTCGCGGCGTCGTGACGCAACGCGCGACGCGTATAGTGGGAACGCAGCATTCGTTCCGTTCCGCTATTTTTTTTTCTCCATGGGGACCAATGGGGACGCACCCTAAAGTCTATGACGATATAAAGGCCGGTTTTCACACGCAATGATTGGTGGCGCCAGGCCGCGCCAGTCGACTAACGCCAGTAAAAATGCAAGTGTAAACACTTGATACAAACTGGCGCTAGTAATGTGGCGTTTACTGGCGGTTATTGGCCAAAGCATATAACCCCAAATTTGGAGGTTATATGCTTGCTGTCATTTACTGTGTGGGTATTTATTTAGAATAGCTACTGCACCTCAAATATCGATGAAATTAGGCTTAATCGATTCGTTTTTGCATAAAACGAAAGAATCTGGCAGAAAAATGCGGCGGTCTGCCCTGCGAAGCGAGATATTTAGCGTTAAAGTTGACGACTCTCAGGTTATGAAACCTGTCATACCGACGAGATGTAGCGACTGTGGTAGCGACATGAACATGCCCCGCGGCCACATGCGCATGCTCTGTCAGCTCTGTGGCCACATGCGCATGCTCCGTGTCCGCACGCGCATGCAAAAGTGCGCGAATTTGAAACGTATGCATACTTATAATGCATAAATATAAATATGTACTTTTTATATACGAACTATTCTCTGCTTTAACAAATTATTTGTTAAATAATTTGTTAAAGCAGAGAATAGTTGGTATATGGAAAGTACATATTTATATTTACAATGAATAGTTGGTATATAAATATGTACTTTTCATATACCAACTATTCTCTGCTTTAACAAACTATTTGTTAAATAATTTGTTAAAGCAGAGAATAGTTGGGGTATGAAAAGTACATATTTATATGTACAATGAATAGTTGGTATATAAATATGTACTTTTCATATACCAACTATTCTCTGCTTTAACAAATTATTTCTGCTACAGATATTATGCGTCGAAGTTAACGAAACAGAAATAATTTGTTAAAGCAGAGAATAGTTGGTATATGAAAAGTACATATTTATATACCAACTATTCATTGTACATATAAATATGTACTTTTCATACCCCAACTATTCTCTGCTTTAACAAATTATTTAACAAATAATTTGTTAAAGCAGAGAATAGTTCGTATATAAAAAGTACATATTTATATTTATGCATTATAAGTATGCATACGTTTCAAATTCGCGCACTTTTGCATGCGCGTGCGGACACGGAGCATGCGCATGTGGCCACAGAGCTGACAGAGCATGCGCATGTGGCCGCGGGGCATGTTCATGTCGCTACCACAGTCGCTACATCTCGTCGGTATGACAGGTTTCATAACCTGAGAGTCGTCAACTTTAACGTTAAATATCTCGCTTCGTTGGGCAGACCGCCGCATTTTTCTGCCAGATTCTTTCGTTTTATGCAAAAACGAATCGATTAAGCCTAATTTCATCGATATTTGAGGTGCAGTAGCTATTCTAAATAAATACCACTGTGTGTTTAATAAATGTTAAATATTTTCCATAGTATACGCCAATCACTGTGTAAATACTTGTGAGTTTGCTAGTCGGTTCTGGCGCCAATGAATGCCAGTCAGTTGGCGCCACTAATCATTGCGTGTGAAAACCGGCCTTAACTGACGCCGAGTGTGTGTTAAAAATGGGTGCGTTCAGCCGATACTCCGCTAGCCTAGCGAGCAGTCGCTCGTTTCAGGCCTTCACACATAAAATGTCGTAAGGACGTAAAACGTAGGCGTAAGAAAATCGATCAATCCCAATCAAGTATTTCCCCCTACTGTGGTTACGAACAGCACAATATTTGATTGGGATTGGTCGATTTTCTTACGCTTACGTTTTACGTTCTTACGCGATTTTATGTGTGACCTAGCATAAGGCCTTCACACATAAAATGCCGTAAGGACGTAAAACGTAAGCGTAAGAAAATCTATCAATCCCAATCGAGTATTTCCCCCTACTGTGGTTACGAACAGCACAATATTTGATTGGGATTGGTCGATTTTCTTACGCTTACGTTTTACGTTCTTACGCGATTTTATGTGTGAAGGCCTTTAGTGGATTTCCTTACGATTTACGTCTTACGTCTTCCGTCGATTTGTGTGTCCGGGGCTTAATCCATTGGGTCAAAGGAGAGGAAACGAGCGACTGCTCACGATTGCTAGGCTAGCGGAGTATCGGCTGAACGCACCCAATGATATAATATAAAAATTTGTTTTCTGATAGATAAATTTTTTTATGCTTGCGAAATAAGTGAGAAGTTTAATTATTGTATATATATGTTGTTTCTTTATTTTTTTCTTGAAGTATATAAGTATAATGGAATTTACTTAACCTAATATAGGTTCACTTAACCTAATTTATTTAATATAGTTCAACTTAACCTCATCTTAGTTTATCCTTACCTAACTTTAAAACGATTTTGACAATACTATTTGACTCATCATATTGTGTGTACATACAAAGATCGAGAAGAAGGAATGGAATCTACATCTAGCAAAGTGGAGTATCATCATGATTTATATTGATTCCCTTTCTTAATTGAAATATGATATTCATAATCTCATAATATTGATTACTATTATACTTTTATTACTTATATTTTAATATTTTAATATTATATGATATTTTTTTCTAAAATTACTTTAAATGATGAATTTATTTGTGCAAATTATTTTTTACTTTTCAACAATTTCTTAGAATTTATGAGGCAAAGTGTCACACTACTTATATATCATCTAAATAATAATCGAAGCACACATGTGTGGAATATTTGATAATTTCCAACAGAATATATGATTGTAGGATGAACAGAATAACCAGGAAGATTCGGACTCTTCAGAAATAGATGAGATAGAACCTAGATTAAAATATGTGAGAATACGCAATGATCTGGAACATATCCTGCAAAACGATGCAGCTAGCTGCATTGCTGTACATCCAAAGGTAAGAATTTTACGAATAATGGATTTTTTATTTTAAAGACAATTAAGTTGTTTTGACTTCACAGATAAATAAAAATAGGACTGTAAAATCTCTTTATTAATTTTGCTTTTTTTTTCTCCAGTTCCTCTGTCTAGGATCACATTGGGGAATGATCCATCTTCTAGACCACCAAGGAAACAATATAAAATCTAAAACATTACAGGCACATACAGTGGCAGTCAATCAGATATCCATAGACTACAATGGGGACTTTATTGCCTCTTGCAGCGATGATGGAAAAGTTTTCATTTATGGATTGTACAGTACAGAAAACAATCACAATATGAGCATGGGCAGGCTAGTTAAGAGTATAGCGATTGATCCGAATTATAAGAGTGGCAGTGGTAGAAGATTTATTACAGGTTTAACATATATCTTAAATTTTAAAACTATATAACCTTTTTACTAGAGCTCACAACAGAATTAATTTTTACAGTGTTGATTTTAGCTTTTAAATAATATACGTTTACAACACATCTATAGGTGATGACAAGCTAGTACTTTACGAAAAGACTTTTCTGGCCAGGATGAAGCCAACAGTGCTGTGTGAAGCAGAAGGTGGAGTCAGATCTGTTGCGTGGTCTGGTCACTTTGTTGCATGGGCATCTGACACTGGTGTGAGAGTCTATGATCTCGATGCTAGATGTTCACTAGGACTCATAAAGTGGTCCCGTACTGCAGAGTAAGTGCTGACAAAAAGTTATGTACAACTTTGTGTACATATTGTAAGATTAAATCAAGTTTTGATGTCGAACTAACAGACTGAAACTTTGTGGAAACTACTGATTATTTGCCTATTTTACAAGAATTGTTATACATTACTAAACTTAAACTTAATTCACTCAGAACTGAAATTTTTCTATCATATTTCATATATTTCATGTGGCTATTATACATAATTTTATGCAGGGCATCACCAGAACACTACCGATGCAATTTGCAGTGGTCTGATGACAAGACACTATTGATTGGATGGGTGGACATTGTGCGTATCTGCCATATTAGGAAACGTACCATGCAAGAAATGGTGAACCGAGATTTGCCCGAATTTGTAGTAGATCCAGGTAATCAGTAAAATATACTTATAGTTCTTTTCGAATCTATTCCAATATTGAAAGGTTAGGATGAATCCAGACTAATGTACATTTCTACCAATGTAGATTAACTTGAATCGCGGTTTAACTTACTTTTTCACAACACCTCCACAGAAAGTTCGACTTTCCATGCCTGTAGAGAGGGGCGAAAGCGGCCAATTTCACGCCAGCAGGGCGATTCTCTAACTCCTTAACGTCCTTA